>NW_017296613.1:468170-479522 GCF_001594075.2 Trachymyrmex cornetzi | reverse complement strand
ACTTTTAAATTATATACAATTATCTTTTATTATTTATTTTTATTAATTACCATTCGAATTTTTAATTGTCCTTATAGTTTTTCTTATTCTATCTAGCAGCGCCAAGTGTTTTTACATGACAAATTTTTCTATTTAAATTAAATTTTTTCATTTTATACGGTTAATTGTTTAATTTTTGTGGTAACATTTAAATTGAGCTTGTGATGCTTTGTATAATATTTTGAAGGAGAATTAAATAACCACTACTTTAGTTGAAAGAGGAAATGTCTTTCAATGAATTGTAATATAATAATTTCATTTAAGAGGAATTTAAACCATTTAGATTGGAATAGGAAGATTCTTCAATAAGTATACGTATACTTAGGTTTCATTGTATAAAAATTAAAGATAGTATCATTTGGATTAAGTAAATAATAAATAAAGATAGTATCACTTGAGTTTTACTTTTCATTCTGATAATAGAATTTAACTTGGCGCCACAGTTGTTGATATCAAATCGTTCGTACAAATAATACATACCATTAGATTAATATTCATTATTTATTTAATTTGGCATGGTATAAAGAAGTGGGATTTAACTTGGCGCCAGTTCTTGATATCAAATCTTTTAAAGGAATAATACATAAAATTTTGACAAAATTTTGATGAATTTAATTTGGCGCCAATTTTGTTGATATCAGTTATACGAATATGATACATATATATATCATTTGAGATAAATAAATTATTTTTTCTTTGGGAGGAATAAAATGGTAAAATTTAATTTGTTCGAAAAACATTGAATTTAACTTGGCGCCAATTGTTGGTATCAAATCTTTTATACAAATGATACATATCATTAGTTCTACTAAACAGGAAACGTGATTAGTTATCAGTTTCATGACCGATTAAGTAATTGGCGTTGGTGAAACTGGCCTAAATGGTGATTCTTTACGAGAAGCACCATTTGGGCCAGTTTCACCAACGCTTAGCGCTTTTTTTACTTTTTTTTGAAAAGGTAAGTTTGTATATAATTTTAAAATTACACAGAGAGAAAATCTTTTATACACATGATACATATCATTAGAGGTAAGTAAATAATAAGAAAAAGAATGGGTTTTACTTTTTAATTTGGAATTTAATTAATTTGATAATCAATTATACGAATATGATACATATCATAAGAGTTAAATAAATTATTTTTTCTTTGGGAGGAATAAAATGGTAAAATTTTATTTGATATAACTTCAAAGGTAATAATTTATTGAAAATTTGTATCAAATCACAGATTGCTTCTTAATGTGTCTATAACAATATAAAATTATTTGAAAGATTTCAAAAAACTAAGAAAAATGGATATATTTTATTGGTGTAAAAGATTCACCTTATAAATAAAATATAATTTTAAAGAAATTCTGGACAATTTCTCGTCGTCTTAGAAAATACTTTGATTAATAGAGAAATGGCACGATGGACACTGAAATATCGTATCTTCACCAATCATACACATAATGATATTCATGTGACATCAGACCTCCAATTGTTCCCACATCACCTACGCCTTTTAATAATCATCACTAAATATTTGATATAACTTCGAAGGTAATAATTTATTGGAAATCTGGACAGTTTGTCCTCCTGACGATATCAAATCACAGATTGCTCCTTCATGTGTCTAACAATATAAAATTATTTGAAAGATTTCAGAAAACCAAGAAAAATGGATATATTTTATTGGTGTAAAAGATTCACCTTATTAGTTAACAGCTTTTTTAAGTAATTTTTATTAAATAAAATATAATTTTAAAGAAATTCTGGACAACTCGTCGTCTTAGAAAATACTTTGATTAACAGAGAAATGGCACGATCGATACTGAAGTATCGTATCTTCACCATCGCATCTTCACCAATCAGAAACATAATGATATTCATGTGACATCAGACCTCCAATTGTTCCCACATCACCTATGCCTTTTAATAATCATCACTAAATATTTGATATAACTTCAAAGGTAATAATTTATTGGAAATCTGGACAGTTTGTCCTCCTGATGATATCAAATCACAGATTGCTTCTTCATGTGTCTATAATATGAACCAACAGGAAGTCGGTATATTGTTCTTATTATCTTCGTGAATCATACATAATAATAATTGGATAATTTGCGGAAGGATTGAAATATAATATTACTTGTGTTCATTACATATTCGTAAATTCCATTTGAGAAAAATCTTCTTGATATGAAATAGCTCCTGGCAGACTTGGGAAATTATTCGTTGCAGATAAACAGATATCTAAACCATACGTGAATGAATTTGACAAAGTTTCAAATTTTGTTCCTAACATCTTTGTGTAAATTGCAAACCTCGACAAGAAATGCATCATGAAACGTATCTTTAAATTACAAGTTACATAATAATGTACGTACAAGGTCGAACCTCCTCGAGGTTGATAAAATCATTCGACGCATTTTTGCATTACCGCGAACCGAGTTATTATTAATTGTTATAATTAAAGTTGACAGATATCCAGAGGAATTCTTTATGCATCGATGGCATAAAGAATTAAACATTTCTGCTTTACAGACAAATATTCAACCAAGACAAATACTCTGCTGTAATCTATATCATTGACATGACGGATATGATTTCCTAATCTGAATAGTGATGAACTTTAACGATCTCGGTCCACGGGTTAAAGCGATACATTTTTTTTGCCAGATTCGTTCATTTCGTGCAAAAACGTGTCGAGCAAGTCTAATTTGTGTATGTAGAATCAGAAAATCACTTACGTGTCCTCTATGCCATGCCATCGATGTTACAGTTTTCCTAACCTAAAGGTATATCCACACAAACTTGCATAGTCGCATGAACGTATGCATAAAGAAAATTATCCAATTGCAGTTCTCTTTTAAAGTCGTACATAAAATGTGATTGGATAATTTTCTTTATGCATACGTTTATGCGGCTATGCAAGTTGTGTGGATATACCTTTAAGACCGCAACACACACTCTTGCATAACGCATAGTGCATAAAGGAATCAACCAATCACAATTCTTCTTTTTGATGGAATGGGAGGAAAGGGAAGATTCTGATTAGTTGATTCGCTTATGCACTATGCGTTATGCGTTATGCAAGAGTCTGTGCTGCGGCCTTAATCATCAGCCATAGAAAACAGACACATGTGTGATGTGACCATGCACATTGCCAGCGCCACATTTGCCTCTTGCGTCAAAAATTCCAAAAGGACATTTCCCCCACCCCATAGCCCTGTCGTCGACGACGACGACGACGTTTCTTAAAATAAAAGTTTCAGGTTCGGATTTTGCATCATTTTGCATCGCAATATCTCCGCTCGTAGAGCATGTAGAGAAAAAATACAAACACTTTCATTATATATTCTGAGCGGATGCAATCGATTGAGCACACTTAGAACTCAATCGCGACAGCCGTTATTGAGATCTCATAATCGCCGTCTGGAAATCTTGACAGATTCGCGTAAAGGAGGTACGGCAGTGTCGCTGCGCTTGGCTTAGCGCCGAGACACTACCAGTGTCTCCAGATCACTGTTTGATAAAATATAAACGATTTATCCTTTTTTTAAATTAAGATAACCAGACAAATTTGATTACATATACATACTTATATTCTGGTTAATCAGACACCTCGTGCGTTTGATTATATCTATTTCGTATCGATGACCTTCCTCTATTGTTATGTAAATATTAACTAAATTTTAGCCGGTATTACATCCAAACGTTCTAATTGCATATCAAACTATTATAATAACCAGAAATTCTATTTATTTTTACTAAAATTTGCTTAACCTTATATTTTGTTAATTCAACCATAATCATTTTTTTCGTGCACATACGGAAAGAATAATTTTGTAGAAGTATTTAATTTAGGTAGATACATATCTGAAAATAATATTGTTGGATTATCAAAATAATTATGTTGGACACTCAAGCATAATGAGCAGTATTGTAAAAGTTTTGATATTTTAGCAACCAACTTAAATGATCTAATAAAAAGTTAACGCAGTAAGAAAAAACGGGACGGTGTAAGAGTCAAAAAATTTTTTTTTTTTTAAAAAGACAAAAACTGTAATGTATGTAACTAACTTAACTCCACAACATGATTAACAAAGCTCATGTCATTAGGTAACGATATAAGACACAGAATATAACATTAATCGCAAATAAAAACTAATAGCCTTAATTTGTAAACAAAAAAAAAAACAAAAAACCACTAACTAAACGTAACTTAACATGATAATCGAAGCTCACGTCACTCATTAACAACTTTGTTTTTGATTGGTACCGTAAACCTACTTTTTCGGGTAGATTTCTGAATTTTCTCTCGAATCATCCACTTTCACAGAAGAGAGGCACGGTGTTTTCGCTTGTTGACAGAGCATTTTTATTGTCTGACTACAAATTCCATTCCAAAAATTTAATTTTTATTATTAATACGTTATTAGATAATGATTATCCGATAACTTTTATTTTTGAGACTGTAAATCAACGAATAAAACATTTATTAAAATCCAAACACGTCACACAACTGACGTCTACTGATATCTCTAATAACAAAGAAACAGTATCTTGGTTGATGGTACCTTTCATCCCCTTTCATACGGAAAAATTTAAAAGATTCAATTGTAATGACACACATCAGAGTATCTTATCGCAGTCCGAACAAAATGGGCAAGTACATTAAAGTACAGAAAGATGCTTTAAAGAAGAATTGTAAAAGCAATGTAGTGTACAAGATATCTTGCAATGATTGCGATGCGTCGTACGTTGGACAGACTGGTAGGCAGTTAAAAACTCGAATCTCGGAGCATCGAAACCATATCAGACACAAATCAGCGACACGGTCGGTAGTCACGGAGCATAGACTATTCAACAATCACGATTTTCGATGGGATGATGTGAAGATATTGGATGAAGAACCTATCTACAGGAAGAGATTGATTTCTGAAATGGTCAACATTAAGAAACAAACAAATAGTTTGAATTTGCAAACCGATACAGAAGGTCTACATAAAGCGTACTTGCCTATCATAAACAAAATGCGACACTGATACTTGTTTTCGATGTCAGACGTGTGTTGGATTTGACTGTGTGTAGACGTGTTCACAGAATTTAAAAATGTAACGAGCAGTGTATCCGTTATGTCTTGACTTTTGAGCTGTAATCTCCGGGTCCATCGTGGAAGGTTTGCTTTGTGAATATATTAAGAATTTGATAAACAATATTATTAATTATACTAATCCATTTTAGAGTGATCTTCCAATGACACTTAAATGTGTTTGAGTCTTTTGTCTTACTTCGATGGATTTGCAGATCTACTGATAATTTTAAAACAAGCGAATTTATTGTACTTCTGAAGATGGCTCGATCCAAGAGCCGAAACGTTAAGTTATGTTTTAGTAATTAGTTTTCGAATTAAGCGTATTAGTTTTCATTCGCGACTGATGTTATAATCTGTGTTTTATACTGTCATCGAGTGACGTGAGCTTCGATTATCATGTTAAGTTACGTTTAGTTAGTGGTTTTTTTGTTTTTTTGTTTACAAATTAAGGCTATTAGTTTTTATTTGCGATTAATGTTATATTCTGTGTCTTATATCGTTACCTAATGACATGAGCTTTGTTAATCATGTTGTGGAGTTAAGTTAGTTACATACATTACAGTTTTTGTCTTTTTTTAAAAAAAAATTTTTTGACTCTTACACCGTCCCGTTTTTTCTTACTGTTAACTTTTTATGAGAAGAGTCCTATATTTCTTGTTATTATTGATCTAATAAAATTATTTTTAGATCTGTATTTATTTTAGTTCTGTGTTTATTTAACTAAATTTATAGATATTTTAGCAAAATTGTTTTTCCGTGTAGACATTTTTTCAAAATTCAAAACGCGGAAGAAAATTCTCTTGTCTTAGAAGATAATCCTTTATTATGAATCAGATAAAAACGCGTTTGCTTAAATATAAATACGCATCTACCGCTTTCTCCTGTACGGACAAATAACTTCTCATTGTCGGGTAAAAAATGGAGTATGCGATTTTGGATCGGATTATCATAGCTGCGAAAACCAGCCCAGTCATCGCTGGGAGATTTCCATATCCCGTGCCCATATTCGGTCTGGAATATCTTCCAATCTGGCTCTTACCGGGCGACTTCAGACGTTCCTGAAGAACCGGGCGGACGTTATTTCGACATTATAAGCTATTTCATTTTGAAATGGGACAAATGGAATTGTAGCCTCTCATCCGGCGTCGTCCGCATTTTCCACCGCGGTTTCTCTTCCTCGCAACCACTTGCCAACCGCGCCAGGATTCGTTCCAATCCAGCTTCAGTCATGAATATGATTCTCGCCAAAATTAAAATGTTCGGCTCATCGATTCCTTTGCTTGCTTCAGAGAAGCTATTGAATCTGAAAGTATCTGGAACGCCGGCGCGCGTCTCCCGTTCGTCACGATGACATACACTTATGATCGCGTTGTCGGCCTCCTCCTCCCTGACGAAAGTAGACGTCTTTAATATCTTATCAAAATTACATCCCGTAGTTTTCCGTACATGCGCGATAGCGCCAGCTTTATCTCCGATCGATAATAACCGATATTTCTTATACATGAAGATAACTCGATAGTGCCTGGGTAGCGGCACCCTCCAGATTAGTTTTAAAGATTATATATATCGCGGAAACTTGTAAGTTAAGTAAAATGAGATTTTCTACGAAGAAACCCGTTATCATACTCAATTCTCATTGTGATATCGTATGCAGTTAAAAAGATATTTTAATGAAATTTGAATTTAAAAAAACATCCTATTTTAGTGCTTTGGTTTGAATGCAAATTTGATTAAATCATATAGTTTCAAACGAGAGAGTGCAGTAACTATTATTACATTAAAAATAACAGTTATGACAAAAAATATTTTTCCCGTTTTTCTTTTATTTTTACACTATTAAAATAACAATCTAATTATTTATGTGTCCTCATTATTTTATACTTTCTTTATAAAAATATGATAGAATATTTTTGCAATTATTTTTTTAAAAGTCGCTAATCGCATGACGTTTTCTATTATATAGAAAAATTAATTTGCACGGCTAATGCTAAAATGCCTCGAAAAATATTGTTATATATGTAGGGTAAAATCAGGGATTATGGCATAGGCTACTAATATGGAATAGTGGCTTATTTTTTAAACAAAGCATTGCAATCTGGCGGCAATCGCTGAAAGTTATTGCAACTTTTACCAAACATATCATAACAAGCAATGAACTCGGTCCGACCAACCGTTTTGCTACAATTAACATTTATTCATTTTCGTTACGTCAGGAGATCTGGCAGTTTTTTCTAAAAAGTGTTCTCACAAACTGAAGGTAAGTTTTTTTAATGCTTATATTTCACAGATGCTTTTAATAGTATTGCATGAACAATATTATGCAGATTAATTGTTATTTCGAACTTGTTTATTGCTACGGAAAGACTTTATTTGTCATATCACGACATGCAGGTAATGTGGAATACATCGAGGGTTGAGAATATGGAATAGATTCCATGCATGTCAGCAACTTATTCGTGATCAGATTAGGTTAGGTTAGGTTACAGCATGTATCGTATATCAGCTTATTTGCGATTTTAGGTTATGTTTCATGTTAGAAGCTTATTTATGTTAAGGTTATAGATTATTCTTATAGATTATTCGTATGGAATCAATTGTTTTATGTTGTGTAATAAATAATCTTATAAATTTATTGTATTTGTACAGATGTCTCAAGTTCTAAACAGACAGTCAAGGAAACGTCACAGGTGGGATAAACCTGCAATGGTGAAAGCAATCGAAGATGTTCGATCAAAAAAATGTGGATATTTAGCAGCAGCAAAGAAATATAACGTACCTAGATCCACTTTATTTAGATATGTAAAGGATGAATCTCTTTCACCCAGAAAAAAAGTCAATATTCCTTTGGGTAGAAAACCAATACTGGAACTAGAATTAGAAAAGAAGCTTGCTGAATATTGCATCAAAAGGGATTCTACTTTATTTGGATTAAGAAGACGCCATAGACATATAAGATAGACCCAGCATCTATAGTACATGTTGGGGTTTGGCAGAACGGTGCGAGAGGCAAGATATCGGGGCAACCTGTCCTTCTCTGCGCGTGCATCTTGACATTCTTGACAAAATCAAAATGGCTGACTACGTTAGGATCGTCTGGATTCTTTGTCCATTGTGTTACTTTGCGTCACCCAGTATTCTGATGGGCAAGGAAAAAATATTCTGTTACGCTTAAATGAAGCATATGTTGTACGTATTGTATGCATATACATAAGTAGAGGTTAAAATGTTTTATTTACGTCTGAAAGAATATTTTTTCCTGTTTCAAATTTCTTTTGATACCCACATGCGTTGCACGCCTCCATATTCAATTTTTTTTACAAAAGAAACAATACTAACAGTTATTAATAATAGGTGCAAAGAATACAGACAATTCTAAAGTAGGCAGCCATTTTGATTTTGTTAAGATTGTCAAGATGCGCGCGCAGAGAAAGACAGGTTGCCCCGATATTTTGCCTCTCGCACCGTTCTGCCAAACCCAGCATATACTATAGAAAAGTATACGGATGCTGGGTCTATCTTATATGTCTATGGAAGACGCGATGTAAAAAACGAATGGCATATCAACTTGCCATAAAAAATAATTTGCCACATCCATTTTGCAATAAAGAAGCAGGTAAATTCTGTGCTTGCCTCATTATCATTTTTCTTCTAATTATTTATTGATTATATCAACATGAGTCTGAATTATTGTATTAGGTAAATTTTGGTTTCAAATATTTCTACACCGACATCCAAATCTTGCATTGAGAACACCACGCGCTACTTCAAGTGCAAGAATAGCTGGATTTACTAAGGAAAATGTAAACACTTTTTTTGATTTATATGAAGTTGCATATAATAAAATTAATCGACAACCTCATCGAATATATAACATAGATGAGACAGGAATCACAGTTGTTCAGCATAAATTAGATAAAGTTATTAGTGTCAAAGGAAAAAAAGAAGTCAGTGCATTAACATCTGCAGAGAGAGGAATCTGATTACAGTAGTTATTTGTATGAACGCAGTCGGCAATTATATTCTTCCTTTAATTGTTTGGCCAAGAAAGAATATGAAATTGGAATTAATGGATAACGCTCCACCGGGTTCAATATGGGCGTGTCATCCATCCAGATGGATTCAAACGAACATTTTTACAATGTGGTTTGACCATTTTATAAAACATACAGCCCCAAGCGCTACTAATCCTGTACTACTAGTCTTAGATGGACATAATTCACATATAAAAAACATAGAAGTGATCGAGAGGGCAATGAATAATTTTATTCATATAGTGTGCTTGCCACCACATAGTTTTCATAAAATGCAACCTTTAGACGTAGGATTTATGAGACCTTTGAAAACATATTACGCACAAGAAATTGAAAATTTTCTAAGATTTCGGATCCAAGAAGATAGAGATACTAATAAAGCAACTGTTTATCGTGTAGCTAAATTATTTACTGTTGCATACAACCGCTCCGCAACAATGGAAATTTCTGTGAATGCATTCAGAAAGACTGGTCTTTATCCACTAAATAGACACATTTTTCAAGATTATCATTTTCCTGTTCAACCTCTAAATCGAGATACACAATCAATTATGAATTCAGCTGTTAACATGCCCAAAGAACCAATGCCTGAAGAACTAATGTCTGAAGAACCAATGCCTGAAGAACCAATGCCTGGACCAAGTAATGCAGTATCGCCATTCGACATTATGTCTGTACCTATTTTACGACCTACAACTTTAAATCGTGCGGGTTCAGCTTGTATTTTAACATTGTCACCTTATTGTAACAAACTTAAAAATACGCTAAAGAGCAAGAGTCAAGTAAAAGGAAAACAGAAAGAAAATAAGAAGCCTACTGCAAGAAGAAAGCTATTCTCTAAGAAGAAAAGCCACGAAACAAACAATGAAAGCAGTACAGACAGTGATGTTCATAAAGATGACATATTAAGCGATGATGATGATACACAATGTCTATTTTGTAATAGCAGTTTCAAGGATGACAAACATGGAGAAACATGGGTGCAATGTACAGTATGTTATCGATGGGCACATGAAAATTGTGGAGCAACTAATGTAAAGTTTATACGTCCTTTGTGCCACAGTTTCCGATTAAAAATTAAAAAGAAATAGCTGCTATTTTCTTATTTTAGACGTTTTTTTAAATATTTTAAAAATATCTTTTAAATATTTTATTAAATGTTGCTTTAAATTAAACACTAAAAAGAAATATTATTTTCTTTAAGATGTTTCTTTTTTTCATATATTTTATTTTGATGTTCATTAAACATTTAAAGGAAATAAGAAATAACTATTATTTTTGTTTTATATCTTCTATTTTTTATATTTTATGTGTTCTTTCATACAGTACAAAGTAAAGAGAGAAACAAATCTTATTGCAATTCTTATTTTATTAGCCGTAGTTTAAGATAAAACATTAATGCATTGTTTACAATGGGCAGTAGCAGTAGTGGATTAAGGAGTAGATATAGAAATTAACTAATTGTAGTCGAATGTGAGGAGGATAATCAATTATGATTGGTCAATTTCTACGCCCATTCCTTAATCCACTATTGCTATTGCCCATTGTAGACCACGCATAAAAGATAAAGAATTTCATTACTGTCAATTTAGATTATAATATGTTTCTGTACTTTGACAACAAATAAAATTAAATATAATTTTTCTCATTTTACACATATTCTTTGTGCAATGATTTTTATTTTGTATAAACCGCTATTTTAAGTTTTTTAAATAATAAAATGCAAATTTATATACAAAGATTTATATTTATTTATGTAGACTTATCAAAATACAGTTTTAAATAGTTTATATCTTTACTGTACAATTGTGGCAGATGGAAAATAAAATAACATTATTGCAAATAGACAATATTAAATATTAAATCATAAAATTATTCTATGTATAAACATTATCATTAAAATAAATATTAATGTTTGAAAATATAACTTTTTATTCTTCTTGTGAATAATGTTTATTTTAGATGCTAATATTTATTGTATATCATAATTTAATGATTCAAGATTTAATTTTATTCTTTATTGTCCATGCGTAATAACGTTAGTAATGATGCTATTATATTGTCTGTGTTATTGTACAATATATAAAAATTGAACAGTTTTCTCTGTTTTTCTTGATCAGTTTATATAAATAAACAAATTTGGACTTCATTTATTGTGTTATTTATTACCATGGTCAAAATTTCATCGGTATTCCATATTAC
>NW_017296613.1:459425-467826 GCF_001594075.2 Trachymyrmex cornetzi | reverse complement strand
CCTCTCTCTCTCTCTCTCTCTCTCTCTCTCTCTCTCTCTCTCTTCTCTCTCTATCATTTTCAATATATTTAATAAACAACTACACAAATAATTTAAAGACATAAGGGCAATTTATACTATTGAATATATGAAAATGGATAAATTTATAAATGTTGAAATATTTAATATGAGTGCATGAATTTTCTCTTGTTAATTGATAATATTATATCAATAATATTAAAACCAGTGATATAATACTAATACAGTATACTATATTAAAATATTAGAGTATCACTATCCCTATTATGTCTTTTATCTATTTTATTAAAAAACTTTTATTGTGATGTTTAGTTTTGACAGAGAGCAGCTTGAATTTAAATGCCTGTGTGAATTTTCTCTTAATCGAATTGTTATTCGTCGTAAACTATGTTTTTCATCCGTCTATAATAAATTTGCAAGTATTTCAAGTGACAAATAGTGAACGGCGGATATCTCATTTTACAGTAGGGATTATGTCTCGATGATTACGCGGAGTTAGTGCACCACTCTGCTTTAAATTATCGCAATTTAAATTGTATCCACGGACGCAAAATGCAAGCTCAACCCCGTCCATTATGCACGCATGAGAACACTGCCAAGTGTAAGACCGACAAAAAGTTGTAGCTGTCGTTTTCAGGAAGAAGGCGCAATTCGGAATCACCGGTTTAAAATATTAGGTCTGCTGGGAAAGCTGACGTGGGGTAATGAGATTTTTTAAATTTTCATTTAGAAATTATTATGTCTTCTGAACGTGGTAATAAGAATTTGAGAGAACGTTGATGTGAAATGTCGTTAATTCTTCGACTGTACACGGAAAGAATGGTTCTAGACAATAAAAAGTCCAAAATCGAGATATAGTCTTAAAAAAAGTCTTTGAGATGCTTTATATCTCGTTTTTGGACATGCGTGTTATTTGAAGTTTTGCTGAAATATCTAAAAATTTTTAGCTAGATACAGATTTGAAAAATAATTTTGTTAAACCATCCAAATAATTATATATAAGAACACTTAAATGTTGATAATGCTGCAAAGTCTTTTAACATTTTAGCAATTACTTTAAGCTTTTTTATATAGTTGTCTTCATGGTCCAAATAAAATTATTTTCAGATTTACTTATCTAGCTACATTTTTAAATACTTCAGTAAAATTATTCTTTTTGTATATCAATATTATTCGATATTGTATGCAACATTGAGTAAATGTTTTGAGAGTTTCAAGAATAAGGTTGAATAGCCTGCAATAACACAATAAAACAGAAACATGATGATAATTAATCATATAAAAACAGTCTGACAAAGACATTTGAAGAAGTCAAATTGAAATGAAGTAATAATAAAATCTGTCGCCGTGCTTACTCTTATGAATCGATTAGAATATTCATAACCGGCAGTAAGCGAGCGAGCTAGATGCTTCAAAGTAACAGCGATTTTGTATTATCCCACGCAGATTAAATAATCGATTACCAATAAGCGGATTCGCTCAAGGTGTTGTAAATAATTGAATGTTGTGTCTTGTACTCATAAATATCGAATAAATTTTCATTTTTACGGCGTAATTATCGCGATCTTCTTCAGGTATTTTCCTCAGCAATGTTAAAATAGTGGAAAACAACCTTTAAATATATTCGCGAAAATTAGTTATCTCTCGTACGTTTTCCTTTCTCAATTCTAAGTCTATAAAATTACGAGTTAATTAAGTCCTATATTATACGTTATATTTGGTGATTAATCCTTCGGAGATAACGATAGGACTATTAGATCCACTCAATTATATTTTTTATGTTACATTTGCGAATTTTATGCATTCAAACGCATACATCTGTCATCTAACATATTGTAATGCCATTGTTTGCAAGATCTAGCACCTACTGTTAGACACATTTATCATTTTAAGTCTTCGCTAAGCATACATATATACGGGGCATTCTTTGCCAAATCGGCCACCCCCCCTCGCCAAAATTCGGCGCAACGTAGAGAGTTGTATGAGGTCTCATTTTGAAGCTATATTTGTCTAGTTTTTTTTTGGTGAGTGGCCTTTTTGGAAAATTCAAAATGGCGGCTCCAAATCAGCACTGCAAAACACCAAACTCTCGAAAACGAGCGCAAAAAACATTCATAGAGTTTTTTGTGACGGCGAAATATACCGTTTTAGGGTTTGGTTCTTTGTTTTTGGCTGTGCTGATTACGAATCTTGCATCAGAATTTTGAAATTCAAAATGGCGGATCCAATATGGCGAATGGATTTTTAAGAAGTGATTGGATTTGATTGAAATTTGTTACTCGAGGGTATAAGGGAAATCTTTCTGTCTTTGTGACGTAAGCTTGTTGAGATGCGCAGTGGGTTTCCACGGGATGAGCATACCCTTGTCTTTATACCATGACTACGCTTAACAAACATTTTAATGTTCATAAGTTTTTGTTTTGACAGTGATGCGTTTAATCAAAAAATCGCAAGAGAGCATTTGTATCTAAAATTTGACATAGAATATGATTCAACATTTTTGGTACGATAATCTACGACCCCAAAAACCCTCGAGTAACAAATTTCAATCAAATCCAATCACTTCTTAAAAATCCATTCGCCATATTGGATCCGCCATTTTGAATTTCAAAATTCTGATGCAAGATTCGTAATCAGCACAGCCAAAAACAAAGAACCAAACCCTAAAACGGTATATTTCGCCGTCACAAAAAACTCTATGAATGTTTTTTGCGCTCGTTTTCGAGAGTTTGGTGTTTTGCAGTGCTGATTTGGAGCCGCCATTTTGAATTTTCCAAAAAGGTCACTCACCAAAAAAAACTAGACAAATATAGCTTCAAAATGAGACCTCATATAACTCTCTACGTTGCGCCGAATTTTGGCGAGGGGGGGTGGCCGATTTGGCAAAGAATGCCCCTATACATAATTTGCATTTAAATTAAATATAAAGATTTTTATACGGCTTTTTTTTAAGCTTTCATCAATCTTAGTTCTATAAATTCAGTATATTATTTGTTTACATAATCTGACCAGTGATGCAATATTATTTTGTCCACAAGCTATAGAACTTTTGTATTAAGAAAATGTTTGTCAGATGACAGTTTTACAAGTTGAAAAATGTAAATTTTTAATTCTTCCTCGATTTTAGTGTTAAACCTGCTCCCAACTTTCTAATTTTGCGTCTACTTCAATCCTATAAAAGAATTTTTTTTATTTAATTCGGAGATTTTTGTACGGATGTAATGTAGGAATCAATAATTTCATCATTCCAACATTATAAGTATAATATTACAATAAAGGCAGTAAACCACAACGCTTGTTATTGGTAGCGAAAATTTTATATTATTCCAATTTTACAAAATTTCTTAGACGTTTCGGTCTTAAATCAGATTATCCTTAGTAAACATTCATTAAAAATTCCGCATAAAAAGTAAAATAATTTAACTTTAATTAAAAACATCTTTGACTGGGAAAAAATGCACATTCTTGACAATGTACTCTCTTTGCATAAAAGACTTACATCTGAAATGATATTTATTAAAAAACGAATTAATGGAATTAATAAACAGACTGACACAGAAAAATTTCCAGAAATATATCTACCTCTAATTAATACATGATATATGTATATCATGATAGTAGATCGCCACTAGCGCCATATAGATTGGTATAAATTTGTTGACACAGTTATGAAACTCAGCATTTTTGTTTTGACTCATCAAGTTGACACATCTAGTTTTCCAATTCCTGTATCTGCTGATTGAGAGATTATTAACACAGGTATTCTATTAAAATTTACAGCGTTATATTATAATTATTCACTTTGTTTGATTCGTTTATTTTTAAATATAATATAATAGAATTTGGCAATCTTGTGTTCAATGATTTACATCGCGGATAATTAATACGTACTTGGATGAATTTCCTTTAATTTGGTGAATACTTCTCGAGACAGACGAAGAATAAATCGTGCCGAAGAATCATTCTTTTGGTATAAAGGAAGAATTAATAACATCACGAATAATTAGAGTGGTTATTAAATAATTATAGAATTATAGTATATTATGATTTTTTAATTAAAGTTAAATTATTTTATTTTTTATTTTTTATGCGGAATTTTTAATGAATGTTTACTGAGGATGGTCTGATTTAAGACAGAAACGTCTAAGAAATTTTGTAAAATTGGAATAATATATAAAATTTTCACTACTATAATAACAAGCGTTATGGTTTACTGTCTTTATTGTAATATTGTTTGAATATTAACCACGTACTGACCTAATTTATTATAAGTATAATTAGCCAGATTTCATTCTTATCAACTTGATTAAATTTTGCCAATTGCTTATATTCTCGATAACACTTTGAATTTCTTTTCTTACAATATCTAGAGGAGATAAATTTGTACAAGAGATAGCCTGCGTAATTACGTAATTCTAGAAAATATACCTCGCGGGAGGAAAGTTCCGAAAAGGCTTTTGTTTGAATAAGTTACGTTTATGCATGATGATATTAATACGAGAACGTGTACGCGCGAATAGGAGTAAAAAGTTCTCACAGCTATTTAATAGTTTCCTCTGTCTGTCTTCTGGAGTCCGCGATTATTTTTCTCCTCTTTTTTTCTTTATTTATTAGCATAAAGATACATAGTAAGTTCGTAAATATTGAAATGGTGAATCTGCAACTGACGTTACAAAGCGGCACATTCTATTTGATAGTACAGGTAGTGATTATTTCAACTGCAAAGTATTAGATTGGTGTTTTTGGAAATACTATATAATTCCGTTTTACGTTCAGAATAAAGACACGTACTTACACTATTAGGTAATGAAACCGCCGACGAAAGCGGCGACGTGGGGAATTCTAACGAAGTATAAAATCAACAAAGCGTAACCGAGCGCTATGGAACGCTTCGCGTACGAAATTTCGTGGTACACGCGAATAAGTGCGCTGACATTTCTCGTTTGCGAGTCTGTGAAAATGGAAGTGGAACCTGCTGAACACACACACACACACACACACACACACACACACACACACACACACACACACACACACACACACACACACACACGCGTGCGCTCGCACGCACGCACGCACGCACACACCTGAACTACACGAAGTGTACAATTTTCGTAACGCTTTATTGGGATGAGCACGTCGTCGTTGCAACGTTCACTGGTGCTGTGACGTAGGGTAGAAATATTTTACGAAATGGAACTTGAAGCCGACGATATGCGAACTCATCGCGTCGCTCTCGCGAAACATACCTTAACGTGCAGCCAAGCCCCGACTTTCCCACGGGCAGACGTATTCTTCACGGGATTTAACGGCGAATCGTAAATTCGTTTGTTTACCCCTTTAAACGCCCTTAGTCACCGGTAATATTTCATTGGAGGCTTCGTGCCCTTTCCTCTTTTCGCGAGACGGATCTGTGGATCAACGTACTTTCTAGAAGACAACTACTTCTGTTACGTCTTTGTTCAATCAAGCGTGTTCATCAAGCGATAATTACTTCCGCCAGTGTATGACAAAAATACATGCCGATGTTTGTCACGTAACTTTAGTTATGTGATGTAAAAAAGATAGAACAATGGGATTAATAGCCTGATACGTTCGAGTATATCCAGGAAAAGAAAACAATTAATCATAATTTAGAAAATATTAATCAATCAAGACATTAATTAATCAAAGCCTTCAGGCATCAATTTGCCTTGTCATAATTTAGAGAAGATAAAGACATTTAATGCCAATTTTTCTGACGTTCGGATATTTTTGGTTGTTGCGGTAACGTGTATTTCAAAGATGTGACATTTCATAGATCTGACAACCGACAACCTAATTTCTAAATCGGTATAAGATTGTTATAAAATATAATTTCTAAGCGAAAAGTTTCCAAAATCTCTTCTCCGTTTGCTTTAACTTCCATGGAGCCATTTGCTCCAACTTCAATAGTCAATCTAACATTAGCGAAGATATTTTGTAAGAAATCGGGAAAAAAATCGTTTGTCTTTACTATTTTTTAAAATATTTTTATAATCTTATATAGTATATACAGTTACTTTTTTCTGTATTATAAGTAGAAGCTTATGATACATAAGTACTAATAAATAATACTGTCTCATATTTTTTCAATTAGATTAAGATACACTATATTTATACATGCATTTTCAGTATAATTTAGAGTGGAGATTTAATTTGTACACTGTTTCAAAGGGTAGAAAATATGTTATATACACAATTCGCGAATACAATATTATCTTACAGATAGATGCACTTAACAACTTCAACTACATACTTTTCACCGCGGCGATAACAAATCCAGTTACTTCCGGCTTTTTATTTGCCATCAATATAAATCAGGTTACGGTATTAGGTAGGAAATGTGGACTGAAAGAAGGTAGAAAAGAGGACCGGCACACGTTGATTACTTATCGATTGTTTGAGCGCGAGAGCCATTGCGATTCGTTCAATTTAAAATCGTGGTTTCTCGCTCGATGTTTTCGCAGATGGAACGTAATTTTCTCGCTTGTCTGGTCAGAGATTTCTTTTCTCCGATGTAGCACGGTTAGGTAAAACCAGATTAGCTTCAGGTGTGTATCATTCCATTACTATTCTATTAGAAAGAAGTGTTCTGTCGTTCCTTTTTCATTTAGAGACAAAAATGTTAATTCTACCCCCTTTTTTTATTTATGCAAGATAGATGGTGTAATCGCAATGTCTTTTCTTTCCGGAGAATTGAAATAATTCTAAATAATAGGAGGGGGAAAAGAAATAATTTTAACGATGTTTCTCAATAATTTTGTTTTACGGATACAGCGCTTCGAATTACGAGATATAATTACCGTTTTTCTATGGATTTGATATTGGATTAAACAGATGTAGCAAATTGACCGCTCACACGCTCAGTAATTATTACAGGAATTACAGCGGGGAATGTAGGACGATAATAACGTCGTGTTGCAGAGATTTTCATTAAAAGTGCTTTATGTGTCATCCCCGTTCGTAACTTTTTAATATTCAAATTTCTGTACTTTTAACTACCTCTAAAGTTCACTCTTGCAACTAAATGTAGATCAAGCCTTTATCTATTCGCTTTTCTAAAGTTCGTTTCATGAGAGTTGCTAGTTTCTCGGTTGTTCACACTGGGAGAAAATTTTTTGATATTTTATTTTATAACTATAGTTTGTTATAACTTGTTATTATAATTATGATTATTACTACTATAATTATAAATGACTAATTATTATTCATTTTCAGTTGCTATGTATTATTAATGGAACTATATATGTACAGGGTGTTAAAAAATATATCATACGATAAGTAATACACATTATACGGACTAAAAAAACTTTAGTGAACAAAGATCGAAAATTCAATCTTTCTTAAGATATAAATAATTTTGCATGTTAGTATCATAATTAACTTATTTGATTTTGTATGCGATGTGAAGATTTAGGTATCTCAGCATTTACAAACTTCTGAATGTTCTGAATCAAAAACATAAATACAAAGTAAAAAGTGTATAATACTGTTTGCAATTTTGCAATAATTAAGTTTTTCATAAGTTATTAAAAAATGAGCGTCTGACAAAATGGGCTCCAAAACTGACATAGTAGGCAATAATGCCAACATTCCTATTCCATAAATAAAGATATATCCTATTATGTAAAGAAAACTAATTTGTGAAACTATAAACATTTAAAATGACATAATATTATCAATAATACAGTCACTATTATTTCAATTACGCAATTTGCAAAAGAGCACCGTGAGAATTTTCTTCCCGGATTCACAGGATTTGTTTTTAGCTGATTTGGTATAGAAATAAGCCAAAAATATATGAATTATGGGTTTGTACTTCTTTAATTAGCTAATAGATCATGATTTTATTAGTATTAATAAAGTGTAATAGTTAGTTTCTGAAAAATAAGGGGGTGTCACTTTAGGAGATCTATGCAGGGATGGGAAAGTTACTTTGTAAAAGTAATTAATTACAGTTACAGTTTTTCTCTTTCAAAAAGTAATTAATTACCGTTACAAGTTATTGACTCTGAAAAGTAATTCGTTACAGTTACAGTTACTGAAAAAGTAACTTTAAGTTACTTTTAAGTTACTTTTTTCATCGAAATTTTTATTGGTAGTATCGATACCATTAAGGCTGTATTCAAAAACGTTATCCAACTGCCCTTCATGTATCGTTTTACCTTCGTTTTTATCTAATATTAAACAAGGATAATACACGGGGTCATCAGAGTAATGCCTAGGACAATTAAAAGAAAAAGAATGGCTTAAATTTACATGTTATCCAATTTTATTCAAAAAGATAAAAAAATTATATGGCAAAGACGTTTTTCGTTAAAGTAATATAAACACATATGAATATGAATATGAATATGAAATA
>NW_017296613.1:456324-459266 GCF_001594075.2 Trachymyrmex cornetzi | reverse complement strand
CGAAGTATTTGTAGCGCCAAGTGGACACTACCGTGGACAAATAAGTTTAAAATATATAAAATAACTATGAAAGTAACTATTAAATTAGTTACTAGTTACTTAAAAGATGTAACTAAGTTAAGTTATAATTACAGATGGAAAGAAAGTAACGAAGTTAAGTTACAGTTACTGAAAAAAAGTAACTCTAACTGTAACTTCGTTACAAGTAACGAGTTACTTTCCATCCCTGGATCTATGTCAGTATCGGCGACTTTCCTCTAGTTATATAATCACAATTATAGTAACATGTATGTATAGTACAAATACAAATATAGTACAAATACAAAACTTTTTCTCTCAGTGTTCGAATTATCACGTTATATGCTGTTTTAATTCTTTAGAGATGGCATTGTTTTGTTATTAAAAAAACAATTTTTTACTAATTTTGCTAACAAATATTTTGTAAATAAAGAATCTATTGATATATATACTTTATTAATAGATACCGCTATATATTGATAGCTTATAATTGTTTGGCGTTTAGAAGAAAAAAGACATTGTGATTACGCTATCGTGCATAAATAAGAAAAGGGGTAGAATTGATAGTTTTGTCTTCAACTGAAAAAGAATTGATAAAATGGTTCTTTCTAATATAATGATAATGGAATGATTCACATCTAAAGTATCATATTTTAGCATTCAATGCTATATACAATACATTACCATCTTCAGTATTTAAGTGTAACTAATCTGCACAGATCCCGAATTTATTCCAAATTTGTCCCAAATTAAATTTTAAAGGAAATGCTGTATATGCAACACTCGCCCTTGGAGGCTTAATTAAATATGCATTAATAATGTTGCATTAATTATGTAGATAATAATTATGCAGAAATGATTTCTTGATTAACCTTTAAATAGGTAGGTGTGGAGTGTCACAGCACCCATGTATAGGATTTTCATTAAAATCTTCTTCTTGAAAAGGAAAATAAAAACTATTGCCTAGATCAGGCCTGCAGCCGAGTATCAATATTTTAAGCCGCCTATTTTTAAACCGCTTAGAAGGAATCGCGTATGTGATATCTGTGCTTCGTTTCTTTCTTTCGATTCTTCCTCCGTTCACAAATCAAAGCGTTTCGAGAATTCGGGAAAGTGCATTGCAATGCCGCGAGACGAATCGCCCGTACGCTTTCGAAATCTGAACCGTTCAAAACATTTCATGGCGATCCTCCTCCACGGGACAAGTTCGCTCGGGTCGCTGTAAGTTTGTCGCGGAGTTTCTCGAACTCAAATCGTTAAACATCGATTAAACGGATAGGTGACTCCTGGCGTGGACGCAAACGGGCACTCCTTGGATACGTGGGGCGCAGCGCAGATTGTACTTACGGGGCTGAACAAGTTACAAGTCTCGTTACAAGCAGACCCGGAAGTTGGTCTCGCGTCCCGTGTTAGAGCGGGCTTTGATGATGATTAAGTCGCAGGATTAAGTTGGCAGGAATCACGGCGCGATCTTCGATTTTCAGCTTTAGATCCCGCATCAAGCGCGATACTCGACATAGACGCATGCAGCAAACGTTGATCGCGATACAATCGCATGCAATCGGAACATCGTGAAAAAGTAGTTGGCAATATTTTTTGCAATAGTCAGACTACCGAGCACGGTGAGATTTTTCGAAACTCTGAACTCACTGACAAGTGGGACACTGTGTCGAGCACTTTTCGTAACAACAATATTTGATGGCAGGTAGTTACAGTGAAGTTTCATGCCAAGTTTGAAGTAATAGCGAGTCATTTATTGATTAACGGTTCACCTAGTTTTATAAAATTTCTCAATATGAAGAAAAATTGCTGTGGAAATTGTTTCAAATTATGACGAGTATTAGTGACAATTTCGTATATTTCTATCTACTATTTACTATTCATACTTTTACTAAAGAACAGAAATTCCAAAAATTCCATTAAAATATAGATAATATGTTTTAGTATTTACGTACAAATCTTGAGCAGCACAGTTATCTTCGGTTTCTCAGTTACTTACTTTTCGCGAGTTACAACGAACCAAAGCTGAAGATAAATTTAACGGATTTATAATCAGAACGATCTTAAACTTGCTCAGCAGATTTATTTTTCGACGTCTTACGGTTACTCGTAAAATCCCGGCATATCCTTGTCGTTCTGCGTCTTTTGCTCGATCGCGAATAGAAACGTCGGAATTTTGGCGATCTCCGGTATATAAAGTGTACGGATAAAAACGCTTCCGTCGGGACCATATTTCACAAATACTACTTACAGGCGTACACCCATCGTTCTTCCTGTAGACGCTTCTGGTCCCGAGTTTGCTTCACGGAAATTATATGCGGGATTCGAGCCAGAGCGCTGCTACGTGCGCTCCACGAGATCGAGGATTTAGAATCCCAAACTGCCGAACGTTGAGCGTCGAATTAATGCCAGATGTCGCGTACATTGGACCCTTCCGAAAAGCCGCGTGATTAATATCTTAATCCAGATCGCCGGAAGCATTCGGAACCGATAAGTTATCAGCTTTGATAATTTAGGTGAAAAAGTACTCAAGGCAGACGAACCATACTCTACATCTGCATCCAGTCCAGAATCTTACATTCGGAACTACTTGTGAAACGTCTTAATTCTACCAAAAATTCTACAATCTCCGCACTAATTATATAAAATTCTGTCCTGGGGGTCAATCATGTATTTTCACGTGAAACTTTCCACATTTAATTTTTCACTTTTCACTTTTCATTTTCCACTTATCGAGATCTCACGTAAAACTTTTCATATATAGCGATTATTACATATGCGATATTGCATGGACGACTGAGCAATCCATGTAATTTATAACCTAATAACAGAAAGAAAAATAATAATGAACGTAACTGTGAAACAAAAATAATAATATATTATAATAATATATTTCACAAAAACTATTATTTGTATGTATGTAT
>NW_017296613.1:436710-448573 GCF_001594075.2 Trachymyrmex cornetzi | reverse complement strand
GCCCCCCCCCTGGGCGCGAGACACTACCGTGTCTCTTGATTCCCCAATTCGTCATCATATAACTTGTTACGTGCCAGAAATTTCAGTGGTCGTTCCCGAGTACATTACCCGATGGCGTTTTCGTCCCGTAGAAATACACGGATTATTACACGGAGCGTCGCGAAATTTTGGACCTAGAGTTTTCTTCGTGTCGGATCCAGAATCGGAGCGCGAGCGTTTTCTTGTAAGTCTCATGCAGGCGGCTGCGGCGCGGCGTCGCGGAGACGTGTTTACACGATGGAATGGAGGCTCGCTCGGCGTCGCAGCCGAGTTGTAAGGTGAACCACAAGAACACTAACCCAACCATCGCAAGAGGCTATCTTATCTCATCTGGCCTCTGTTAAATTACCCGGCTCCGGAGGCTTCTCTGCTCCCGCCTAATCCCCTTCCCCATTTCCTGCCTCATCGCGAAATGTTCTGAACGAACGCGAAATAGAGAGGAGAGAGAATAGGGCGAGAAAGGGCAGATTGCAAACAAGGAGGGCAAACAACGCGGATAAGAGAACGAAGCGGGAACAAAGTGAGTCGACAAAGTGGGAGAGGGAGAGGAAGGAAGATGGAACGAAATTGCAGTGCTCCAGGTGCCTTCGGAATCTCGATAATGTCAAAGACTCTCGCGAGGTGGGAAGGGGAGGGAGAGGACTCTCAAGGCTCGATGGGACTCTCGTCGGGGGTGGAAACTCTTCCGTGAAATATCGCCCAGGGGCCACGCTCAACTTCGAATATATCATTCGCGACTACTTACCGTGGTAGTTGGTGGTACACCGCTGTTCCGTGGACTCTCCCTGTAATTCTTCGTCTAACGCAGCCGAAGGATATCCAGCTGGATAGTAACGCGGGGGTGGTTTTTCGGTATTGCAGCGAGCGCGGGAGCGCCTTTTCTCTCGCTCGCGGGATTCCTTTCCCGGGGCAAGAGAAGTGGCTCGCTTTCGGGATTTCGCGGGCTAACGGTAACCTAATCGATGAAGACATTTGCCTCCGTCTGTCGGCTACTGACACGGACTAAGCGCGCGGTCGGATGCCGTATATATCTTCCGACTCGCACAGCTCAGCCCCGGAACGTAGAGGAATTAATGGAATTCGACGATACGTAGTGGTCAGCGCACGTTATACATAACTGCAGTAGAACCAAGCTGGGCTTATATATATAACGAACAGAAGAGACCGGCGCCGGTCCTCGTGTACTTGCGCGTGCAAATCGAATTCGGAGATTGTCTGCGACTCGCTCGAATCGCGTGCGATTGAATTACGATGTTTTTGAAAAATCTTAATCTCTTAGAATTTTTCCCAGACACTGGGATTCTCCCTCTGACGAGCTCCCACTTCGCAGGGCATTAATAAATTATATTCTAGCAAGCTCTTAAATCATAAGTAAAGCTCGAGCATTTTACGAACGCCGGAAAGTATTCTTTCGATACAGTATCGTTCGCTCATGGATTCAGTTCGTTCGTTTGTTACTGCTTCAAGACCGAGCGAAGTGAATTATTACAATTGTAATTGGTGCTGCTTGTGGATATATCGTTACACGTACAATCAATACTAAGTAGAATATCGTGGAATCTTACAATCTTTTTATCAATTGATATATTAAAATGTATTAAACTATGAATATATATCTATATAAGCTCGTTTCTTTTGAAATCTAGCTATAGCTAGCTGATTAATTTAATACGATACAATACGAGGTTGTTAAAGCAAATCTTTCTTTGAGTACACTTTATGCGAAAGAAGCGTAACACGGCTTACGTGAGATGAAACGGAAAAGCAATAGTTCAATGGTTCAATTCATATCAGATTGAATCAGACTGGCAGAAGAAAAAGCTAGAAAGCAGAGAAATAAACCTATACTAAGTGAGATCAGTTTGTGTTACCTCCGATTGGAAGAGTTCTTATTCGCAGATATTGCAGTGGAATTAACGAAGAAAGATAATTGTTCGAAACATAAACTTGACACTATGAGTTGTGAAATGTAGCCATGTCGAGAAATGAAGCCATTAATTATTCTTTATGTATCGTGCACTCTATATAAAGATGCAAACATTTAACAATACGCGTAATTGATTCTCTAAGAGCGCAAAAACATGAAAATATTGCTCGAAGGGAGTGTAGATTCTTCTGTAAATTTACGAGGTACAAACCGCCTCCGGCTGAGAGAAACATAGCACAAATAAAGTTGAGTCAATCAATCTGATATTATATAATAGCTTTAGAATGAGACGATCTCACGCTCTATGCGGTTCATTAGCGTGTTTTTTATGGTCATTTTGCTTTATTGTAAAATCGATGCTCGCCGGCGCTTATTATAATTATAGTTTGGGCTACTTCGCAGCACGGTTCGCGAACCAACGCTCGGTATTATCTTAATGTTATTGTCTCAGTGATTTCAAAAGTTTTCAAGACTGCCCGTAACTTTAACGGTTTCTTAATAATAGCCTGTAGCGCGCCGCTACGTGCAATCCGGTTTGAAAAGAACAAATTAAATTTAAATACATTACATAAACTCAATTCGCGTAATACCGTCGCGAATAAACAAACGATATTACATCTAAATCCGAAATATCAAAGCTGAACGAATTTTGCGTCTTATTCTGGAATGTTTGTTTAGAAATACAATGCAAAAGGCAATTTTTAATTTAGAGCTGATGTGGGTCTATGGGCCCACTCACTTATAATGCTAAGGTTAAACATACAATACATTATTATATTTGAATTTATTATTAATTCTTAATTGTTATATTTATTATTAAAGCAATTGCATTTCATATAAAAATATGCTAAACATTCAATTTTTTAATGTTACATCTGCAAATTTAGATTATTCTTATTAAAATAAATTTGAAATTCATTCTTTTTTGTATGACTATTTAAGTTCCTTGAATTAAAATTAATGCCTCTTATGCCCGTTTCTATCAATGTGGATTAACTTTAATCTCGGTTCAACTTACTCTTCATCTTTTTCTTATTTTTAAAACTAGAAAAAGATGAAGAATTAGTTGAACCGAGATTAAAGTTAAACTGCATTGGTAGAAACAGGCATTAATCAACTAATAAATATATTGAATCTCACACATCCTGCGTCAGTAATTATGTTACAGATTTTGGCGTCAATTCCGGAGGGTTAATTAAAGCTTGTAAATTGTAAATAGCTATAATTTTACAAATCCGATAAACTTTCGCAACCGAAAATTGCACTTGGTATCGTAATATAACATTTCCGTAGTTGATAACAATTCGGTTCAGTTTTCTTTGTGTACGGCTTCAGCATGGTTCGGATTCCTCTTTCTTTTCGTCTTACAATTCGCCTTTGTGCACCCGACTTTAATACTAGTGCCACGATGAGGGACGTGATAGGAGAGCTTGAAAACGGGGATATCTCCCGAACGAATTTATTTGTCACGATTCTGGGACGTATATGTATATGGTATACACGCGTATCATCGGAGAACCAGGGTGTTGTATTAAAGTGTAACAAAGCATAAATGAGACAAGGACGAAGGAGGCCGTAGCTTCGGCCATGCACGTTAAATGCAGACCATACAAGTCTGGAGAAGCATATAAGTGAAGATACATTTCGCCGACGTGTCGAAGATGTCGGTCGCGAGACAATGCATTGCATATACCTGAAACAATGTGTTTTATTCTCTGATGTGTCTATTATCTTTCGAAAGAAAAGGAGGCAGGCGGAAAATGACGGAGCTTAAAAAAACCCGCTCTAACTCGATTCTGCCGGTTTGACGTGATTTCTAATTATGGTTTCCATCTTTTAACTAGTATTCCATTGGAGACCGATAACTATAAGTACCGAAATTGCCAAAAACCGAAGAAAAATCGACACACGCACTTAAAAAGAGGTCATCAAAATCTTGAGCAGTTAGCTGAAGATTCTTTCCAGCCGGAGAGCCAGAGATTTCGTCAAAAAGCCGAAGTCTCTGGCCAAAAAGCGGAGAGATGGCAACCGTAGTTCTAATGCAGATGAACCGTAAACATGCATAGTATTATATGCGTCAAGCATTCATAAAAAAAATTTTGGAATAATATGAATAAATGACTATGTGTGTGTACCGTAATATAAAATACTTACTATGTGAGTAAACGATGTACAAAAGCATTATATACATATATCCAAAAATAAGAAAAATATATCCCTGATTTTTTGGTTATGAATTGAATGTTTTAAAAATATGCAGTTACAAATCTTATAAAACAAAAGGAGAAAAAATGTCTAATTCCAAGAGAGATTTTAAATCTTGCTGTTGTAAGAGAAAAGTGCGAAAGAAGTTAAATCCCCAAATCCCTACTGTTGCACACACAAATACAGTTATATCCATCAGTAGTATTTAATAAAAATGGTAAACACTTTGTTTCAAAATCACACAGCTAAAATTTTTCTCCAGCTACACAATACCAGTTAAGGGCATTTTACCTTAATAAATAGAAATTGTGTTCCTTATATATTATACACATTTTGTTAACTAAAACATGAAATTTTTCTTAATTTTTTTAAAAAAAGATCTTATTAATAGTTTAAATAAAGAAAATTATAGTATACACATATACAAGTCTTTAGCTATTTCCCAAAAAATTTCAAATGGAAATAATGACTTTGACTGCTCAAATGTTAACGAAAATTAATGTTTAGAAAGTATTATTACTCAACAACATTATAAAGAGAAAGTACATACACAAATTAAATAGAATAAATGTGGAATAAATATCCATTGAGAATATGAATATCCAGATAAGTCGTTTCCATATAATAAAGTAAAATAGAACTTTAATAATAAAAAATGATACATTAAAATTTTGGTGATATAGCAAAGTATTTCCATTTTGTCTTAATTATTATTCCATATGTTTGTGAGAGTGGTGTGCAAAAGTATTTCTAGTAATCACTCGTTTACGCTTGGAAAATGTCGAGATTATTCATAGAAATTTTTCGAGTTGCTATTTCAGCCGTCTGTCCACCCTGCTCTCTGGTAATGTAACATATGTCCGCTTCAGGTAATTATGTTTTTCACTGAAGTTTTTATAACTTTGTAGCGTAGTATCTGCTATGTCGACGTTGTTGCAGAGTGGCCGAAAAAATACGACATGCATCGGTTTATTTACTGCAACATTTTTCTAGAATAAATTTGTTTACTTTAAGAAAACATCTTTTAGCCGTTAACATTAAAAGCCGTTAACATTATTATAAATTGGAGTTTGCGATAAATCGCAATATGTCATATTATAATACTTAAGTTATATTGTAGAATATTAGTATGATTAATTTAATATAAAATGACGGTTATGAAATTGATATAATGGACCGATGTTACATGTGACTTGCAATACTGTAATATATTAATATATTACTCTAGTATATATCAATTACTAATAATTAATAGCTCCGTTTAGTATAATTAATTATGTCGAAATAATGTTAGTAATATGAATCAACATTGGTATAATTTTGTTGTCAAAGGTAATTTAGTTTAATAAATTAATATAAAAAAAAGGCATATATTATTAAAATTATTTAAGTAAATAATTATGTTTTTAGAATAGATTAAGAACGTTTTAACTTGAATCTTATTCGTATGAGAATAAAATTTTAATATCTGGATAAAAAATATTAAATCAAGAAGTGATATATGTATATTAAATCTTTTGAAATGTTTAAATATTATTTGTAGTAAGACATTTGTAATAAAAAATCTGTAGATAATTTTTATATGTCGAATGTAATTTCAAAATTTTGGTGTCATCATGTTACTATTGTTTTATAATGCTACTGTCAATATTGCGTGTATATATCAGTACTATTATTTATACCGTATTTTTTGTACAAGATTGAAACAATTCCATTTCAATCTTATTTTTCAAAACAGCAGCGATGGACAGCATTAGTCTACCGATATTCAATGGAATGATCCAGTATATTGTCAATCGAACACGGTGAGCTGCGTAAACGTGTATGTTTCGATAAGAGAAAAATCACTGTAGCTAAAATATGGACAAACAAACAACAAATAAATTTTTAAAATTTGTGATAAACTTTACGAAAGAATTACAGATATAAAAACATACAGAGGATTTTTCTCGCAATAATTCTTAAAATTAGGATCAAATTAGAATTTATAATTGAATCGTAAATATGACAAGTTTTCATTTAAACTTATTAATACTTTTATTCTTAAAAGTCTTTTTTAAGTCTATTGCATGCTGTTTTGATGCAGGGCATAAACATCTTTTCTAATGGACAAGTTTTTACGTTTTTTTTTTTTGGGATTCACGAAGATCTTTGGACTATAGAATTCTTATGATAATGCGATACTGGGCTTGAGTCGTTGAGTTCTCGTACTTGTTTGGCATTCGCTATTGCTTATAGTGGAAGAGTTACGCTCATTCTTGCAAGCAACGTTATCCACTTTCGCGAAATCGATCACCGAAATTACCAACTCTATGTGCTTTCACGAGTTTATGTACGTTCGCCCGCATCCTCTCGCAATATGAACCTCGGAGCTTGTCGAAGTTGGAAAATTGCAGGACTGTTCTTCCTTCTGAGATACAATCTCGAATTGTAATCGAAATCTCTGATTACTGTGGAAAATCAAACATTCCAAAATTAAACTTTAGCTTTCTGAGAAAAGAGAAAATGAATCTTCACACAATGCAAATGTTAATATATTTATTTATTCTCCAAATACTGCGGTAGATATTTGTAAATATATAATTTTATAATAGTGATATCGCTTTTTTGTTTCAAAAGTGACACAATTCTAAAAAATTAAGTTTTTCAGAAAAAGGGAAAACTATTTTTTAACTTGATAGAATATTATTAACTAATCAAATAATATCAGCAAAAAGAATATATTCTTAATATATGGTTACCTGGTAGCTCGGGATAAGAGACTTGTAGTGTTTTTTTTTTTTTAACATGGTCGGAGCCACTACCGCGTCTCCTGATGTATATTATTTTTGTTACAATATTTTTATTTCACCAGAATTATTTTCCTCAGAAAAGCAGTCTTTTTGAATTATGACGATTGTGATGATTTAAAAAAAATCATTTCTTTGATTTATGACAATTTTTTATAATATTAAATTAATTTACTTTTGACGATTAAATGTTTATTTAATTTATTCATTCATGGTAATAACATGAAAATCATGTTTTTTGAGTTGTATCACTTGAAATAAGGAAGCGGAAATAATGTAGATATGCTTTTCTCATATATACATAATAATTTTCATAGAAATAGTATAGTACACACATTTATTCGTTCACAAAAGCACCTCGATTCTAATAATAGTAATTAATTTATATTAATTTTTAATTTTATTTTTATTTAAGCCTATTTACGTAATTAGTTGCTTCTTTTAATATGTCACTTTTTATACAACTGCATTCGTATGAGAATTATATATAAATTCTTATCCTCGTATATATATACAAAACGATTAGTTTGTACTTGTGTTTTATAGTAGTTGGTTTTATAATAATTTAATGTTACATAATAAACTTTTTTTACGTATAATAACAGAAATGATGTTAATATATGCCTAACGTATGCTTTTTTTTTAACTAACTGCAGCATGAGCTTTGTTTGTGCAACGTCTGCATTTAATTTATCTACGTATACCACCTTTTTCAGCTGAACTGAATGTATAAGCCTCGTACTACAGGCCTTGATTTAGGTATGAATTTAGATTGAAAAATTTGTTGACTACTCGTTATTACACTTTTTATTTCGTTATCTCGTTGTGTAGCTTCGTTATCGTACGCTGCGTAATGTAATCTGGTAATCTATTCTTGCGAAAACAGAAAGGGGAAAGAGAGCGGGAGAGAGGGGTGATGGAGATGTGAGTCCGACACATAACTAATATTTTATCATATTTCACTTGCAGATTACGTTGCGGAAAAATGACAAACGCACGCGTATCGATTTTCGCACTGTCTGATAATCCTGACCTACATAATGCTGTTGCATCGTTTGTCTTTTATCTACTACAAATCCTCATCAAGATTTATTAGTGACGGTGGAATATATCCCCAAACAACGGACAGAAATGAGTAATGGTTCGTTGCACGCGTGTATTAAGCAGGCTAATGCGTTCTTTTTCGCGGTACGTGTTGCGGGATTTGTCCGTACCAACGTCAAAACAACTTATATCATTAACCTCCTGAGACCTCCTGCGCGTATCATGCATGATACAGCAGCATTTTTATTTCGCTGCATGCTTAATCCGGTGGTAGTCGCGCGAGATGTGTAATTTACACCCCAGTGATTCTAGCTGGGCGTGTTCAGCTTGTTGAATATTTTCATTTTTCTTGAGTCTTCTTCCTGTACTTCCTGTACATACTTGTTCCCGTGGTCTAATAATTTCGCATGATTCGCGATATATCTGTTCATTCACGCTTAAACTGAAATGCGACGTAAGAACCATTATTACCGCTGCACAAGTTCATCGTGCGCGAGGGAGAGTTCATCCGACGCCCCCTCCTCATGCTTACTCATGTACGTCATAAATTTCATTCGGTGCGCCATGGTAAGAACGACGACCGAAATAGTTATCGGGAACGATCTTATTATTGACTCACTATTCAATACAGCCACCATAAATTCTACGATACAATACCATAATCGTGCGACCCTACAATGCGATATTTCTCTCTTTGTCCTTTTTCTTTTTCGTCGTGTCGGCAGCGTTGAAATTGTTTCCTTTGCTGATTATGTCACTTTCATCAATCGACTGGCAATTAAATCGTGCTTATCGTGCACGATCGTAGTAATTATTACAATTTGATCGCATGCCAAGAGGCATCAGTGTCTAGAAGAAAATTAATGATATGTCTCATAAGGTCGGTTTCACACGGGGGTTGTAAAGTATCTTAGCAGAAATACCGTCGTAGGCGAGGGAATGTCATATCTAAATAGAAGTTTTCACACAAATACAATTGAATCGTTCGTGATAGAGGAACAGCCAAATGGCATTCAATTATGTTAGATAATTTAACAGTCTTTTGACAAGTTTATATTTTTTTAGGAAACGATGAATCGGTAAATTATGTTAATAAGATTTTTTAATATCGAAAAATAAATATTGATTTATAGAATATTTTCTCCCTCTAGCTATCAGATATACATCGTTTATTTAAATACATTCTCACGTGTGTAGCTTTCATGTTATATTATATGTAAACAGTTTACAGAGGAAATGTAGCAAGAAAAAGATTTACGCTTCAGATTTTTTCAAATTTTTTTGAATTTGCATTATGTGTGAATGCGAAAAAAAATGCTAGATTTATTTAAATATATAAATCTAGCGTTTTGCATTCACGCATAATGCAAATGTTCCTAAAACATTTTAATTAATTTAATAAAATCAGAAATTTGAAAGGCTACGAGTCAGAGATACAAAAACAAAGAAAATATATTATAAAATTATAAAAATGAAATTACAGCAAAACAAACGTTTCGACACGATTAACTTATACTATTCCGAATACATTGAAAAGTTTAATAAAAAAAGGTAAGGATCGGTTGGAACCATTACATAATCAAAATGTCGTTTACAAGGTATCATGTGGTGATGACTGTGATGTTAGTTACGTAGGCCAACTAAGAGGCAGTTAAAGACTCGACTGCATGAGCATGTTTCCGACATTAATTAAAATAACTAAATCTCGATCGGTGATTTCTAATCACCGTATAGACGAGAACCATAATTTTAAATAGGAGAGTGTAAAAATCTTGGACATAGAACCTTCCTATAACATGAGATTAATTTCGGAAATGATACATATTAAAAGGCAACAACATGGAATTAATAAACAAAATGATACGGATTCATTGCCTGAATTATATTCTAACATTATACAGTCTCTTTCTCCCTCTTAGTTGTTTATCCTTATTTCCCTTCCAGCCGGTACCTTCCTTTGTCCATTAGTCTCCTTTTATTATTGCATTGCGGTATACCGTCTGAGTTACATCGTTCTTTGTTGAGACGCTATTTAATTTTTGGCACATCTTTTTTTCTCATTGTAATTGCTCCAATATAAGATGGGATTTTACAAACGACTATTGCTTTTTCTCCTTTTAATGAGATGTAAACTCTTCCCTTAAGAAGGTATTTACACTGCCGGAAATTGAAATCCCAACACCATGAAGGAGTTGTGCTAGATAAATGAAAGTTACACAGAATGTTTGTTCACATGAGTTATTTTATTGATATCTATTACAAGGTCACAATTCACAGGATACGAGTGTAGCGCCATATAAACATTAAGTATATTCCGACTTAATACCCACTGTCATCTCTATGTTGAATGCAGGCCTCTAAACGTGCATGCATCCGATCGTAGAGGTGTTATCTTGTGTGGAATGGCATTCTACTTGTAATAGACATCAATATAATAACTCATGTAAACAAACATTCTGTGTAACTTTCATTCATCTAGCACAACTCCTTCATGGTGTTGGGATTTCAATTTCCGGCAGTGTATATAATATTTTGTTAATTTCATTCTACAGTGTTATAATTGTTTGAACTTGGAGTGTTACTTTTTGTGGTTTCTTTATTGATCTTTTTATGTTAATCTTCTACGTTGCTGGAATGCTTCCAAGGTTTTTTTTTATGAAAATTTTATCTTTGGACTACTATGAGAATTTTAACTAACATTACAAAATAGGACAGCTTTTGCAAGAACACACGCAAAATGCTATTACTTTTCGTGGGTTTCTGGATTGATTATTTAGAAGGATTAAAGGATTGACTACATTGTTGCAAGCATTTCAGTAATTAACAAATATTTATATTATATTGTACACGTATTAAGTGATAGATAATTTATATAATGTTTCCGTTTGTATAATAATTTAACATTTATAAATCATTTTTATCAACATTGAGAATGACCCGATCGGCGTCGACACGTTTGTTTTGCTGTAATTTCATTTTTATAATTTTATAATATGTATATTTTCTTTGTTTTTGTATCTCTGACTCATAACCCTTCAAATTTCTGATTTTATTTATTATTATCTCGAGCTTTATTATCTTTATATTTTTAATTAATTTAATTAATGTTAGAAACTAATAAAGACACTAATTAATTTCAGGAAACCAAAATGATACATTATTTAAAAAAGGAATACTAAATATATTAATAAAAATAATCCAAATTTGCAAACGGAGCATAAAGAAAATAAAATTGTTTGACATTTTTGACAAAGAAATTTAATTAAATATAATTTAATTATATATATTAATTTAATTAAATATAAAGAAATTTTTAATATTCAGTGGCTCCAATAAACTCAGCTCTGAAGAGATATAGCTGAGTAACAAATCCATTTCAGGAGAGTTACATTTATAGTATACTTTCCGTAGAAGGAGAGAAAGGTGAGATTATTTGACAGCTAATTGTAAATAAAGCACACATTAGTAATCTGATTATTTACTTTAAAACACAATTCTCTCTCGGGATAATGCAGATAACTTTATGAATGAGCAATGTCGAGCATACGACTGCTAGGAAAGGATTGAAAACCACTGGTAGAATTAGTGGTCCGTGTGAAACTGGCTTAAACTGATCGAGGGACACGATGCTCCAGCGACGACGCTCATAATTGTGTCTGTCGGGGATAATTCCGGGCGTCGATGGGTAATCAAGAGGACAGCCCCGTATACGACTATTGTCGATCGCGCGTCCACGTCGATTTTCGCCGACGCGGCGCATGGGATGATACGCGCCCGCCAGAGTGGTTATCACTCGTGTGGAATGAGGGAGGATGGGGAGAGCGGGTGAGATTATGATTTTAATGGTAGCTTAATTTGG
>NW_017296613.1:429488-436521 GCF_001594075.2 Trachymyrmex cornetzi | reverse complement strand
CGCCCCGTCCGTTACTGCCGACTCGCACACCCTCCATGCAAACCCCAACCCCTGCCGTCGCTTACGAAGGGGAGGAAGGTGCAGTCTCGTACGTCTCGCGTAGTATATACCCTTGTCATCCGCGATTTACTCGCGCGCGAGACGGCATCGGTCGGGGGCGATTATATACAACGGAAAGAGGAGCGTGTTCCCGATAAAGCGGATAATGAATCGAGGAGCAGCATCCTTTTTCCTCGTCTCTTCGTGTAGCGAGCGCTCGAGGAAACGTTTCTCGCGCGAGCGAGCAACTATCAACAATGAAGCTTGTTTTGCTCGCAGCTCTCACGCCACGGGGTTGCTTAACGCGCTTGGTGTTCTATGTATACTACCCGCGAATTAATTATCGCGAACAAATATTCTTCCTTCATAAACCTTTCCGGCATTGTAATGTCGGTTGGAGTCATAACCATTATATTTCATATGCTAGTTGGACAGCTTTTGTATACGAGAAACCATGCGAATAAAATGTGTTTAATTTATATTATATCTTATGGATTTTGATAATGCTTTTTATTTACTCACTTAACGCTATGAGCTGTCCTAAAGTTCTTGATGATAAAATCATAAAATATTCTATGTAGAGAAATTAAATTGTTTCATTGAACGAAAACGGATCAAACAAATCAATTTAACTGTACCATAATATGCGTATTTTCCTTATTTTCAAATTTCGTTAAATTAAAAAGAGGAAAAAAAACGATGAATCCTTTATGCAACCTGTTTCATAAGTTGATTTAACAATGATAAATGTATAACATACATTTGTAATTTTTTACTATGATATTAAATGTGAATAATATTCAACGCAAGTAGGAACGGAATTCTTATATCCGACGTAGAATTTTCCGACACTGCAATGTAATAATGTGATGATTACTGTGCACTACTAGATAATATGTAATGAATGGGATGTATGATATTCTCGCACACATTGAGAAGTGCACGATGCAATTAAACTGCGATTTATTCAGAAAAATTCTCGTTGGAAAGAGAGATGTTTTTTTCAGCCATCTTTGTTTGAGAGCTGAATAAGCTAGCTCGTTATGATAGATGTTTATGCATCAACGCGAGAAGACACGATCGTTGAAATTGAAATTTGTTTGTCAAAAGTTCGTTGTTGCGCTAATGTTAACCATGCTCGCCGTGCTGTTTTATAATTCTAGATTCTAGTATGAAACCGAGATAAAAAAAGACGAATAGCATACTTCAATGTTAGAGTTCGCTCCATGAAGAAAAATATCGGTATTTTGAATAAAAGTTCAATTGTTATTTCTAATATTATTTCTTGATATTATTAATACTCTAAATTATTTAGTATTATTTGGTACTTATTAATACATGTGATATGTATATGTATATGTTGTAAGCAGTTTTGATAAGTTTCATGATAGATGTTGATTGATGACTTTTGCAATTTACAAACCAACGGATTTCAACATAAATGGTTACTGGAAAGTTAAAAATTGAGATTGACCGCATTTCGACATTTAAAAGAGCTTGAAGAGATTATAATAGAGATTAAAAAATCCTCGTTTTAATTTTGCGAACCATCCTTCATAGGTTGAATCGCAATCGTTTTCTCCATCGCAAATGCTTTTTACGGTGTTTGAAATGTTTCCTCTCCGAAATTCGTGCATTATGATTAGAACGTAAATGAACTCTATCAATGCAGCTCATTATCAATTTTAGATGAAACAATGAACGTGAATTAAATCAATTGTTTAAATTAAGAGCTAAAAGTGTAATTTTTTAAACAATGTGAACATATTATTATATCTGTTAGTGTTGCTATAAAACTGCATCAAATATGATATCTATCACCAAAACTTTTGTACTCACCCAATACATGGTAATTTTATAACAATATAAACGGTAATTTTATAGCAATATATACGACATTGTCGACGGCGGACTCGCGCTACCTACCGGCTCGAAGGGCGAGCGCATAGGCGAGGACGCACGCGAGCGTGCGTCCAAGCGCACCTGCGAACGTGCGTTAAAACTCGCGTCATTTATTTTACTCGGCAGATTTTTCTTCTTTTGTATTAGCATGTCTTTTGCGTAATGATCAAGCGTATCAGAAAACGTAGACGCGCCACGGATCACGCTCGACAGCTGCTGTGAAATTTCATAGTATCATCGTGTCGTCTCGCCCGCCACCCTTGGAAGGAAGACCGAAGAAGGATAGGATTGGAAGGAAGGTCGAAGAAGCTAAGAGAGAAGGACGCACATCCGGGAGCCCGGATAAGCAGGTTCTATTATTTTATATCATTGCTTGTAACCGCTGTCGCATACGAAAGGAACCATACTTTCACCATGCACCCCTTGCAGAGCACCGGAGGAGGCCAGAATTCCCGGCCACCCTTGAGGGGCCGGACGGACGTCCGTCGGGAGCATAGGGTCCCGACTGAGAGCGAGAAGGCAATCCATCCCGATCTCCTCCGCCAGGCCAGGAAGTGCGGGGGCCGTGAGCAGAGACGCCACCCTTGACAGGGACATTCATTGCGCGCTCGTATGAGCTAGGATTCAAGGCCGCGCGGGCCTGCACGGCACGCGCGGATACGGTGACACGCGGAAGCCAATCGGCGTGACTACCTCCCCCCCCCTCCCCGTAGGGAGGAGGGCGCTAAGCAGCCTGCGAGAATCCGCCGGGAGCTCCCGGGCCTCACTCTTTCTGTGGACGAGTGAGCCGAGTCTTGTGAAGGAAGCGCGAGATTGCTGCTGCCAAGTCAGGGTGCGCAGCTACGGGCTACCGAGGAATTCGCGAGAGGAGATTGAGAGGACGGAGAGGACTGCTGGGGTGAGACGAGTGTCATCGCTTGTAAAGCTGCCGACCGGGGTACGTCGCTGGGTGGATCGCACGTAAGCCAGCTAGCACCGTAACGAGAGATCGGCGTAATGGCCGCCGTGTAGAGTCGCGGAGCCGCGAGCCACGTGCCATCCTCCCGAGCCTTGGAAATAATTAGCTGTCGCGTTTCGAGAGTCAGAGTAAGGGGAAGGATATTCATTGCCGAGTTGAAGTAAATTAGAGTCGTTCGTCATTAGAGAGTATCGAGGGCCGACTCGCGCTCGTTCCTCTCGCCACAGGGGAGTCACTTCCGATTTCCGAGTAGAGTAGAAACGCGTGGAGTAGTCGCGTTGTCGAGTCTCGTCGTGTCGCGTAACGACGTTTATTGTAGTTGCGTTACCGTTTAGCATCGCGTCGCGTAGGCACGCTTGCTATAATTGTGTCGCCGAGTATTGTGCTGTCGCACCGGAACGCGTATTGTCGCGTTGCCGAGTTAACTTCCGGTTGTGGTGTTACCGAGTAGAGTCCGTTTCCGGGATTCACGTTGTCGAGTATAGTCGTGTCGCATAGAGGCGTCCGCTATAATCGCGTTGCACCATCGCCGTGGCGTCGACCGCGGGCCGGCGTTACACGTCCGGGAGTCTGGTAGTACAGCGGGTACGGGTTCTTGCCGGTTGTCGAGGGGCGGGCGTTTGACACCGTCGGAAGATACCGCGGGGAAGGTTGGGGCTCGTGCTGTAGCGTATGACCGGCGTCCGGTGCTAGAAGTAAGTTAGTGGCTTTCCGTGCGAGTACCGAGAGTATCGAGTAGAGCGGAGGAGCGAAGCTCCGGAAAGTACTTGTAATTACGTCACCAATGTAATTAGTCCTACTTTATCATATTTCTTCAAATATAATTGTTTTTATTATTACGCTCTCGCGTAGTTTATTTTTGTGGCCTATCTCTCTCGCCCTCCGACAAATTTCCCACACCTCTTGCGACCCATCCCCTGACGTCGCGAATCGGTTACGGGCAAAAGTAAGGAGATTTCGGAAAGAGAGGCACGCTCTCTCGTGCCTGGCGCCCAATTTAGTAATAAAAATTACAATCTTGGCCGAAAAACCGCCTGGCTGTCGCAAAATTCAGTTACCGAGGGAAAGCAGATACTTTTAGCGTACGAGGAGTACGAAGAACACGCGACGAAGTTGTGCCGTTGCTTGCGAGTACGGTTACAAATTTGGCGCCCAACGGGGTCCCAATTAAAAGAGCTAGAAAATTTTTGTGGGTTCTGAGAGCGAGAGAGAGAAGAATAGTTGAAGAATAGAGAAGAATTTTGCGTGTAATATTTGTCGTTACAAGTGAGTGAATTAATTTCTTATTTTCAGCAGTGTTTATTGTGCGCGTCGCGATATTAGAGAGTTAGATTGATCGCGAGTGACCCTGAAATTTCGGCGTATCGTGTGAATAATAGTCAGTTGCGAAAATCTTCGTGTACTTGAGCAAGGTTGTGTGTGTTGCCTCAGCTGTTGTCGTTACACGCTGCGTGCGTATCTCGCGCCGTTAGCTGTGTCGGTATTATTCGTGCGTGTACAGCCGTGTTTGCGAAAATATTTTTCGGTCGTTGGGATCTCTTTGTGTCTCGATAACGAGAGTTTAGTCGCCTCGTGTGTTGTTGTTCCGCGACATTGAGAATTTCGAAAATTGGTGTTGAGCGGTTGTCGACTCGGGGAAATACAGGTCGTTTCAGACGGAAAGACCTCGGAAGTAACGTGGAGAGGAGTGGTTGCAGCGGGCACGCGTATCTTTCGTTTCGCGACCGATCTAGGAGCGGCTGTCGAGAAGAATCACGATTGCTACCGACTGTGGAGAATTTCCTTATTTTTAGCCGAGAATCTCGTTACTTTGTTGGCGTGGTTTCGCGTGAACGTCGCGATGTCAGAGGGACCGACGCGATTTGCATGGATATTCCAGCTGTCGACGGAGGGCTTGAAAGAGGCTCTCGAACAGCGAGGATTAGACGCTGAGGGGAATACCCCCATGCTATACGACCGATTGCTTCGCTACGAATTAGAGGCCCCGGTGGATCACGATACGAGCGGATCAAGCGCAGAAGATGTCACGGCGGGACATTTGCGTCCTCCGATACCGATGTGTCCGGATAGCCCGGCTCCGTGTGCCGCGGAGGCTGGTGGGCCCCGCGCGGGCCGGGGGGAAGGGCCGGGGGGAAGGGCCGGGGAATCGCGTCCCTTCGCGGGGAACGCGGGGTGGATCGTATCGACGATGGGACGAATTCGAAACTGCATGGAGGGCGCGCTTCGCAAACCCGGAATTTCAATTCGCCCTGCGCGATGAAATATGGCAACGCATGCAGGGGGATTACGAACCGGTCGCCGATTACATAACGTGCATGCAAGCCCTTTGCGATCGACTCGAGCCTCCGTGGAGTCTGGAGGAACGGCTAAATTACACGCACCGGAATATGCTACCGCAGTTAAAAATGATTATACAACGCGGACAATTTCACGATTTTGAGACCTTGGAGCGACTGGCCATCAGTTTGGAGGTGATCCAGGACTCCGCGACGCGATGCCGCGCTCCGACGGCGCCGGAGAGGGCCCTGTTCCCCGAGTTAGCTTACCACCCTCCCAAGAAGATTTCGTGTGGATCGGCTGTCGCTGCGGCCGTCCTGCCCATGGCGGGGATTGCGGGCGCCAAGAAGCCCCCCTCGCGCGGACGGGGAGGCGCCGGGATAACGTCACCGGCCGCGACCAGCAGGAAGTGCTGGAATTGCGAAAAGACGGGCCATTTTGCGTGGGCGTGCCTGGAGCCTTGCCGCTTACATTGCTTCCGCTGCGGCAAACTGAACGTGACCGTCCGAGACTGCCCGACGTGTTCGGGAAACGCGGAGACGAGTCGCTAGGGCGGGTCTCCGCGACTTCCGTCGATCCGACAGCGACCCGCGAACAAGTTTTTCAGGTTAACGTATTACAGTATACCTCGGACGCGCTTCACGTGTCCGATTCGACGCCTCTGCGATACTTTCGTGTTTTCATTGCGGGACATTCTTTGATGGCGTTGGTGGATTCCGGATCAGGTCACACGATTTTCGGGCAGGAAGGCATCGCGATAATTAGACGCTTGGGATGGCCCACTAATCGCGCTACCGGCGTCCGTATAAGAACCGCGAATGGACAGGTGGCGGAGATACCCGAAGAAATAAAAATACCCTTGATGTTGGAGGGGCTGCAGCGCGAAATTAGCGTGTGTCTGCTGCCAGATCTCGCCGTTTCTTGCATTCTGGGGGTAGATTTTTTGTGCGCTTTCGGCGTGGGTCTGGATTTTGCTGCATCAGGGTGGTACTTCGCGAGCCGCCCGTGGGAGCGCCGAGCTTTTGAGAGGATTAGTGACCGCGTGGAGTATGCCTGCTGCGGACTCTTCGAGCTGACCGCCGAGGAGAAGGGGCGGTTAGAGGAATTTTTAGCGAATAGAATACCGCGGGAAGTAAGTGATCCCGGTGTCACCCCGCTTGCCGAGCATCGCATCGACGTGAATTCACACGCGCCGATTAAACAGCGATGTTATTTAGTTTCCCCGATGGTACAGGAGGCCATTCGGGAAGAGATCGATAAAATGTTAGCTGCCGGGATTATCGAAGCGTCTTATAGCGAGTGGTAGAACCCCGTAGTAATGGTCAGGAAACAAAGTGGGAAATATCGCTTCTGTTTAGACTTCCGAAAAGTTAACAGCGTTTCGAAGAAGGACGCGTATCCGTTACCGAATATGACCGGTATATTAGACAAGTTACGAGCGGCGCGATACATCTCGACGATTGCCTTAAGCCAGGCGTACTTTCAAATACCTCTGGCGAAAGAAAGTCGAGAAATCACCGCGTTTAGCGTCCCGGGTAAGGGACTATATCATTTCGTACGGATGCCATACGGACTGACAGGAGCGCCCGCGACGTTTCAGCGTTTGTTAGATCGTTTAATCGGTCCGGAGATGAAGCCTCACGCTTTCGCGTATCTAGACGACATCGTGGTTGTCACCCCGACTTTCGAGGAACATCTTGAGTGGCTCGAGCGAGTGTTGGGAAAAATTTCCGATGCGGGTCTTACGATAAATCCCGATAAATGCGAATTCTGTCGTTCTCAAGTGCGGTATCTGGGATTCGTCGTACAGCGGGGCGGCCTAACAGTCGACCCCGAGAAGGCGCGGCCAATCCTGGA
>NW_017296613.1:412626-429319 GCF_001594075.2 Trachymyrmex cornetzi | reverse complement strand
TGGCTACCGCTCCGACCTTGTCGTGCCCAGATTTTAAAATCCCTTTTATCTTGCAAACGGATGCTAGTTCGGTCGGATTAGGCGCCGTGTTAGCGCAGGAAGTCAATGGCGTCGAGAATATCATCGCGTTTGCGAGTCGCGCGCTGTTGGACGCCGAGAGAAGATATTCAGTCACCGAACAAGAGTGTTTGGCTGTAGTCTGGGCGATACGAAAATTTAGACCGTATTTAGAGGGGTATCAATTTATCGTCGTGACCGATCATAATAGTTTACGCTGGCTTTACCGCCTGCGAAACCCGACGGGTAGACTGTCGCGGTGGCGCTAGAGCTATTAGAGTATGATTACGAGGTAGTGTACAGGAAGGGCGCGCTGAACCACGCATCGGACGCACTATCGAGAACGTACGAGGGTGACACCGAGGCTCCCGGGGAGGAAGTGGAGACATTTCTGATCGCGCTGGGGAGAGAGGCGGAGATTTTTCGAGACACAGAGGATCCCTGGTACCGTGCACGTTTTCGAGAAGTATCGGAGGGAAATAAGGCCCTCGGGGAGTGGAGAGTGGCGGAGAACCGCTTGTACGTTCGAAGATCGCATCCCGTTACGTCCGCGATCGTGGAAGATTTAGATGAGTGGAAACTAGTAGTCCCGAGAGAATTGCAGGGGGAAGTACTGCGCGAATCACATGACGATCCGCAAGCAGGGCATCTCGGAATCGATAAAACCCATCAGAGGCTATCGATCGCCTACTATCGGTCCAATATGTTCCGCGCCGTCGCTGACTACGTCGGAAAGTGCGACACGTGTCAACGGGCGAAAGTCGAGCAGGCAGGACTGGCGGGATTAATGGGCCGCCGAGTTGTCGAGGCCCCGTAGATCGCAGTCGCCGCGGATATCATGGGACCGTTGCCGCGGAGCAAAGCAGGTTTCGCGTACGTCTTAGTGATTCAAGATTTATTTACGAAGTGGGTAGAGTGCCGTGCCTTAAGGTCCGTGAACGGAAAGAATATTCGAGATTCCCTAAACGAGCTAATTCTGTCGCGGTGGGGCACTCCGAGATTCCTCCTAACGGACAACGGCACCGAGTTCATTAATAACACGCAGCGAACGTTTGCCGAGGAGAACGGGATCACCCACACTACCGTACCGCCGTACCATCCGCAAGCGAACCCTGTAGAGAGAGTTAATCGAGTTCTGAAAACGATGATTATCTCCTTTTTGGATCGCGATCACCGCGAGTGGGACGTATACCTGCACGACTTTCGGTTCGCCTATAACACAGCTCACCATTCGTCCATTGGGACCTCGTCCGCATTTTTGAATATCGGTTGTGAACTAGTGGCCGCTAACACTCTGCGTCAACGTTGCGATTCAGCGACCGAGATCAAGCCGCGAGATCCGGGGGAGTTGTCGACGCGTATGGAGGCGATGCAGTCATTGTATAGCTGGGTTAACGAAAATTTAGAGGAAACGTACCGAAGGCAGGCGGCCTATTACAATCGAAAGAGACGAGATCGTGTCTTTGAAGTAGGAGACCTAGTATTGAGGAGGCAACACACCTTGTCGAACACGGCACAGAATGTTGCTGCCAAATTAGCGCCGAGGTTTGAGGGCCCGTTCCGAGTTAGTAGAGTACGGTCATCTGTGGTGTATGAGTTCGCTAGTTTAGACCATACCCCGCAGGGAAAGGTGCATGTGAAGGACATAAAACCCTACCGCGCCCCCGAATAAGGTTGTTTTCGTCAGTATCAGTTAGGTAGTTGTAGTATTATCCGCTCGTAGAGTATAGCGGAGAATCGCTGATGGAATATCAATTAGCAGAGGCGGTGACGTGGCGAGAGGGAGAGCGGTAGCGGCGAAAGGCCAAAGCGACAGATGAGTCGCGGACAATTTCTTGTGGGGGAAGGGGGAGTCTTGGGAATTTAGGGCGCGGCGGATCGGATGGGGGATTGTCCAAATTGGTATAGTGTCAGGTGGAGAGCCAGATTCCCTTTTTCTTTTTTTTTGGGCCCCTACCTTTCTTGAGCGTTTTAGTGAGTTCGACGGCTGGTCACCGTAAGGACAATTCTTGGTTTTTGGGTGTCGAGATGTTCGAGGTAGTTTGTTGGGGTGTCGAGGTTTTTGAGAGGAGTTCTTGTGCGTTTCTTGTGCATTCCCCAGTCGCCGATATACGGACGCGGCGGGATGGGAAGGGGCCCCGCCAGATCGACCGCTGACGCATTCCGCCGCTTCTCCCCCGCACGTTTCGCAGGGCGAAACTAGTAGAGTCGGATAGAGTAACCGCGTTGGCAGCAAGCGACACTCGTCAAGATCTTCTCGGTCCTTTTTAAGGGGGCCAGAGTTGTGACGTGACATTTTGTCCGTCACTGCGGACTTGTCGATGGCGGACTCGCGCTTTCTACCGGCTCTAAGGGCGAGCGCGTAGGCGAGGACGCACGCGAGCGCGCGTGCAAGCGCACCTGCGAACGTGCGTTAAAATTCGCGTCATTTATTTTACTCGGCTGATTTTCTTCTTTTGTATTAGCATTTCTTTTGCGTAATGATCAAGCCTATCAGAAAGCGTAGACGCGCCACGGATCACGCTCGGCAGCTGTTGTGAAATTTCATTGTATCATCGTGTCGTCTCGCCCGCCACCCTTGGAAGGAAGACTGAAGAAGGACAGGATTGGAAGGAAGGCCGAAGAAGCTAAGAGAGAAGGACGCACATCCGGGAGCCCGGATAAGCAGGTTCTATTATTTTATATCATTGCTTGTAACCGCTGTCGCATACGAAAGGAACCATACTTTCACCATGCACCCCTTGCAGAGCATTTCTGCACCAGAGGAGGCCAGAATTCCCGGCCACCCTTGAGGGGCCGGACGGACGTCCGTCGGGAGCTTAGGGCCCCGACGGGGAGCGAGAAGGAAATCCACCCCGATCTCCTCCGCCAGGCCAGGAAGTGCGGGGGCCGTGAACAGAGACGCCACCCTTGACAGGGACATTCATTGCGCGCTCGTATGAGCCAGGATTCAAGTCCGTGCGGGCCTGCACGGCACGCGCGGATACCATGACACGCGGAAGCCAGTCAGTGTGAATACCTCCCCCCGCAGGGAGGGGGGCGCTAAGCAGCCTGCGAGAATCCGCCGGGAGCTCCCGGGCCTTACTCTTTCTGTGGACGAGCGAGCCGAGTCTTGTGAAGGAAGCGTGAGATTGCTGCCGCCATGTCAAGGTGAGAAGTTACGGGCTACCGAGGAATTCACGAGAGGAGATTGAGAAGACGGAGAGGACTGCTGGGATGAGACGAGAATAATCGCTTGTAAAGCTGCCGACCGGGGTACGTCGTCGGGTGGATCGCACGTAAGCCAGCTCGTACCGTAACGAGAGGTCGGCGTAATGGCCGCCGTGTAAAGTCGCGGAGCCGCGAGCCACGTGCCATCCTCCCGAGCCTTGGAAATAATTAGCTGTCGCGTTTCGAGTGTCAGAAGAGGGGAAAGAGTATTCATTGCCGAGTTGAAGTAAGTTAGAGGCGTTTGGAGAGTATCGAGGGCCGAGTCGCGCTCGTTCCTCTCGCCACAGGGGAGTCACTTCCGATTTCCGAGTAGAGTAGAGTCGTGTAGAAACGCGTGGAGTAGTCGCGTTGTCGAGTCTCGTCGTGTTTCGTAACGACGCTTATTGTAGTTGCGTTACCGTTTAGTATCGCGTAGGCACGCTTGCTATAATTGTGTCGCCGAGCATTGTGCTGTCGCACCGGAACGCGTATTGTCGCGTTGCCGAGTTAACTTCCGGTTGTCGTGTTACCGAGTAGAGTCGTGTCGCATAAAGGCGTCCGCTATAATCGTGTCGCACCATCGTCGTGGCGTCGGCCGCGGGTCGTCCGGGAGTCTGGTAGTACAGCGGGTACGGGTTCTTGCCGGTTGTTGAGGGGCGGGCGTTTGACACCGTCGGAAAATACCGCGGTGAAGGTTGGGGCTCGTGCTGTGGCGTATGACCGGCGCTAGAAGTAAGTTAGCGGCTCTCCGTGCGAGTACCGAGAGTATCGAGTAGAGTGGAGAAGCGAAGCTCCGGAAAGTATTTGTTTGTAATTACGTCACCAATGTAATTAGTCCTACTTTATCATATTTCTTCAAATATAATCGTTCTTATTATTACGCTTTCGCGTAGTTTATTTTTGTGGCCTATTATCTTTCTCGGCCTCCGACAAATTTCCCACACCTCTTACAACCCACCCCCTCCCGTCGCAAATCGGTTACGGGCAAAAGTAAGGAGATTTCGGAAAGATTGGCACGCTCTCTCGTGCCTGGCGCCCAACTTAGTAATAAAAATTACAATCTTGGCCGAAAAACCGCCTGGTTGTCGCAAAATTCAGTTACCTAGGGAAAGGAGATACTTTTGCGTACGAGGAGTACGAAGAACACGCAACGAAGTTGTGCCGTTGCTCGCGAGTACGGTTACAATACTATAGTTCTTTTTTAAGTTAAGATTGAAAAAAAGATAAATCTTTCACTATTTAGTATGGATCTACTTCCGTATTTATTTTTTTTAATGCACTTGAATATATAACCGTATCTCTTTTTTAAATAAAATTACTTTTTATGTTAATTGATTCTTTTTGTTATTCTGTGTATAATATTAGAGTAAGGTGAATTAAAATTGATTGTAGAATTAACATTTTACATTTATTTTAGGTATATATTATAATTGTTATAAAAGATGTCGATATTTTTTAATAAAAGATGTTATAAAAGATAAATCGATACTTTTATAAGATATATATATATTGTTTTTCTTAAATTGTATCATCATTTTTTAAATTGTACTAGCTAATTGTAAGTTATGTTTAACTAATATTTGTTATTTATTTATTTTTTTGTCATTTTATGTCTTCATAATTATTTATGTAAATAGAAAATAATAGATTAAATATATACATATTTTTATATGTAACTAAATGCGTGATAGCAAACATGTCAAATATGAGTTTTTAATTTGTTAATCATATTATTATATGTTAGACGTTTTTTTATTTGTTATTAGTAAACTTTCTTAAATATATATGTTATTATTTTATTCTGCATTTACCGTTTTTAAAAGAAAAATATTTTTAGAAATTGATATAGATATCTACTATTTAGTAGATCGATTTGTTTAAATGGTATCCCTTGTTATATAGAAACGGTAATTTAAAATGTGAACTCTTAAAAAGGTAAAACTGTTTTTTTATGTATTTTATATTTTTCTTGTAACTTTTTAGTGATGCACTTATAAAGACTTATGTTTAAATAACATTTTTTTCTTATTTCAGCTTATAGGATATACTATTGGAGGTTGTATTGAAAATTTGAGCATACTGCATATTTTTCTTCCATGTTTAATTTTAAAACAGTTTAAGCAGACAATTTATTGCACGAAAATTCATGTCGCTCAATTTAAAATAATTATAAACAGGAGATATTTTGTAATTTATATTCGCAACTGAAACATTTCTATAAATTGAGAGTCTATGATGAATTCTACATCACGAAAGCAATGCGTTGTTTCCGCTTCATGTAATACTGGTTAAATATTGATCATTCCGTACGGATTTATTAAATAATAAGCTGAGAAATTTATCATTTTACAATTTGATTTTGGCAAATTGCCATGTAAGATTCGGTGGTAACTTCCTATAATAACGAATATTACAATGAATTATTTGGCTCACGTAGTAATGATTGAAAAGTCTAGTAACTTTGTAGATTAAGAGTTCCTACATTTTTAAGCCTTTACTGAGACGAATTCTAAAGGATTTCGAAGGGGAAAGCGGTTCGCCGTATCATAGGTCGACCCTCTGGTGCGCTCTTACAAATCCTGCCGATAAATTTTCTCTCTAAAGTCGATCGTGCGAAGGAAATCTTTCCGGGTGGAAAGAGTTGCGGCAGCGATTATCCTGAAACGAGTCCACGTAGCGTACTTGTGCGTACGTGCGCGGATGAAGTAACCCTCTAGATGATAATACATTTGTGCAGAATGTCCTTTGTATGCCACCCGTTATTATCCCGTTTTCCCCCGTAGCCGTTTGTGTACGCCTATCGCAATCTCATGTATGTGTCGCGCTTCCATAGCGAAGATGTTTCTTCCGGTGGTAGATGCGTGAGTATACTCGCATCTATAGATGCGAGTAGACTCCGCTTTTGGATTTAATATACAAGAAAGCTTCTACCGACACCGTTGGGTATCTCGAAATTCTGGCGTATTCAATGCGAGAGCATGTTAAGACGTTAAGAGAAATCTTGGGAGATGGAGTAATCCGAAGCAGCTAAGGATGAGGAGGATGAGGAGGAGAAGACGCATCCCGAAACACGAGCTCGCACTAATTTTAATAACGGACATTTTCAGGCAGTCATTAACGAATTCGCTGAGTACGTCTTGTTAAAGATGATAATGGAGAGCGAGAAAGGCGGGGAAGATAAGGAGAAGCATGGAATGGTAAGGGACGAATAAAGAGGTCGTGGATGGTTATAACTCATCCGACTTCATCGTCCGACGAAGTAAATGTGGCGCAACCGGGGGTTATATACCTGGGGTTGGGTGTTCCATTGTGCCGACCGACAATCGATTTAGGTATTTTGTACCATCACTTTCTTATATTCGAGAATTCGCAATATGTATACGTACAGGGATTTGTCAGCGAGATACAATAGTGTCAATAGTTAACACGATTGCGAGTTGAACGCGAGTTGCAAAGGAGTGTCACAGCGATTCCAGTAGCATCGATCGTTGCGGACTTTTTCCGCGGTTTGTTGAATAAATAAATGTCTCCCCGCTAATACGGACGATAATATGGACTAGCTAATCGGATGTAATGTAAATGTACGTCCGATATTTTACTTACGAATAAATATATAAAAGCTTATCATTAGTATCAACGATATTATTCCGTATTTACACAAGAGTAGTTTTAATAATTAAAAAACTTACATTTGATGTTTTTGCATAACAAATTTATCCATTTTTACTTTTAGAAATTTTTGTTTACTTTTAAAAATTTAATTTTTCAAAATGTTTGAAATACTGCCTTTGAAATATAGCCAAAAATATTAAGCACTTTATTAATCATTACTTAAAGTTTTAGCGTAAAAATTGATCTATAGTATTGGCTGTAAATTATTTTTTGTTTCAAGAACTCTTTAAACTTATTATAAAGTCTATAATTAATATAGGTAACAAAATGTAGATAAAATAATTCTAAGCAAATGAAAAAAATATAGGTGCTTGATACTTTTGGCCAAGACTGTATATGTTATTTTACATGTTTAATTTCTTTTTGATAAAATATTATACATATTAAATCATTAAATCACATTTTAATGTCTTATTATTTCAAACATTTTTTGCGAATATTAGGGTTTTATAGAACTTATATTTTCAATTTTACACGATAATTATTGTTTTATAATTTCAGTTATGAAAACTTTGTTGGCACAATATAAAATGCACATTAGCAATATAAATTAGCTTAAAATAAAAGAAGCTTATTTAAATAAGCTTAAAATGAAACATCCCACAAATTTCTTTATTTAGTGTATAAATGAAAACGCAAATAAAATTGCAATCTAATTAAATGTGCAGTGTGCACGAAGGGCTTTAACCCTTTTGTTGAAACAATGGAAAATTTCTCGAGAAATCAATTTTCCACGTATTAATTCATTAAAACTAATGAGAATGGCAAGTACGGTCTTTAAAATAACTGCTTATTGTCTATAGAATTATTGAAGAATCTTGACAATTGCATTTCAAGTTTGAGCGTTGCTATTATAAATCGTATTTCAATCCAATTCATCTCAGTCGAATAAGAGCACAGCTGTTACAAGTAAAGCGGATATAAAAAAGAGCAGAAAAAAAATAACTAACGAGAAACTGTACATTTGTTTTTTTTAACACTTTGTGATATCTGCTACTGTTAATTTCACTGGGATTGTAAGCTAATACAACCTCTTTTTTCCTCTTTATTTCCTCTGATCGTATCGGAAGATATCATAGTGCACTGAAAAAAAGTGGCACTAATGGTTGAATGTGGTCTAACTGCCGCTCGGTTCGTTAGCTGCTGGTCGTTCCGGTGAAAATCTGGCCGTTTATTGCACCCTCTTAGACGCAACGAACCTGAACTGGACTGCAATGCTTGCGGGGAGAGAACTTTCTTTTATTTCTATTAGCCGTCGAAAGTTCCCCGATCCGGCTACGATAGGGGCGACCGCTGCCAACACTTCTACGTAGCTTGTTTCGCCGCTTTTCCTTTTTTCATTTCCGTTTCGAGAGGCGGACGTCCGGAGGAAATAAGAAAGCCACGGTTGTACGCGTCGGGGGTAATTAATCCAATTAACCGCGAAGAAATTATTTAAATTGCCGTATTCGGCGTAACCGATGACGGAGTGAGTACACGGCACATTAAATATTTCAAACTTTTAAATCGAGCGCATTACACGACGAGGTAAAAGTTGCATTGAAATGGAATTCTCTATTCAAGATATTATGTGAATTAGTTCCGAATTCCGGGATTGTATCAAACGGTATGATATATCTTTACAAATTTAAGGTTCTTAAAATTATCTTTATATCTTTATAAATATATCTTTATATACCTTATATATTTACTTTATCTTTCAGATATTTTTATATATTTTATTTTATTTTTTGTTGGTATAAGAAACTTGAACTAACAAGAGGTTATCACAAATGTTATCGATTTATATTATTTTAATCACTTTTGATTTTTCAATACAAGAAATTCTAATGGACGCTTTGATAGTTTTTTGGATTAAGAAAAGCTTCTTTTGTAGCATGATAAAATTTATTAACATACGTCGTTCAGAATTCTACATATTCTTGCTGCCAAGTAAAGAAACCGTACACAATTTTCTTAACTGGACCTGCATTAATTTACATAATTGTGACTTTAAAAAGATATTTTATCATTATAGTTTCTATTTACAATATGTTTTAAACACATCAGTTTTATATGTATGTATAGTCTTTACACGAAATTTTATAGACCACATTTTTTTCTTTTTTCTATTGGGAGAATGTCTTTATGTCCCTTGATCAAACTATCTAATTGATTTAAGTTTGTAAAAGCTAATTTAGTATTAAAGGTTTTACTAATTCTTTTAAACTCGTCCGAAATTTTTGGAACATAATAAACGTTTAATATCGGAATGCCTTTATATTTTAATGCAACAAAATAGTCTAAATTTACGCTCAGATACAGGTGTACATCATACCTATATATCGTACAATTATTAAAAGACATCAAATAGTTATATATTTTCGGTTATACAAATTTTGTTTATGTATCGACATTATCTTTTTCTTTTTCTTTTTCTTTTTATTTTCGTGTTTCTTTTTATTTTCGTGATTTGACCTGACATGTCTTTCCCAGTATATTAAGTGTATTAGTCATGTTTCGTTCGAGCTGCGAGCAACATGCGTTTTTAATTTGATACTTTTTAGTGAATATTAATTGTATTTATTTGATCCAATGTTGAGACGAATTCCTTCGTCTATTCCTATGTCTTGGGGTGAGTCACCGGTTTTATTGTTAATTTGAAACTTGTTCTCAATATTAATATTTATAAGATAATTTAATATTTCGAATAGATTATAACATCAAATCTGCTAATCTGATGGTGATTTTTCTTTGACATGAAAGGATTGATATTTTAAATTTGTTTGCTGAAGATGGTTCCAAAGTGAACTGAAACGTACTATTGTTGGAATAAAGATTCTAATTTGAATTGAAGAGAATTAAGATTGCGTATTAATTACCACGCTAACTCTCATTCGCCCTGGTTTTGGAGTTTTTGTTGTTTAATAGTCTATTATATTACATTTAATATGTGGCAGTGTGTTGCATATATAGCATAAATATATTTTAAAATAGTTTATTCTGATTATAATATTATACTTGATATATCGCGACAATACAGCAATATATTTTTGGTAAAAGATAACAAGGAAAACGGTACCGTCACTTTTATGACTGCCCGAACAAAGATAAAAACGACTGGTCTGTAGGTATGGTACGTGATGCCTTCTGAATTTTACGGTACGTTTCATCGTCAGATATTGAACGTTAAAATCCGTCACTTCAAAAGTTTGAGTAATATAAAATAAGTTTTGAGTGACATGGGGAATGATATATCCGTATATAGAGGAAATATATATCCTCATTTAAAATGAAAAAGGGAAAAAAAGTTCGTTCCTTAGAATTTATCACGAGCATGTAGGTGTTTAAGACGTCGTGCGAAATTTATGTTAAAACATGCAGATTTCCGGGAAAGTTAGTCATGTCGCGCACCATCTTTGCAGTACTATCGGTTCCTTCGATTTCAGGGCACATAGTTCTCTCAAATATAAAGCCTCGTGCATTCAATAGAATAATGCCATATTTGCATTTCGTTTCGGAGAGACCTGATTCCATCCGGTATGCCTCACGTAACGTCACGCGCTACATTGTTCTCACGTGTGAATTCGCGAATTCGCTATTGTCGTCGGCAACGACGCGATGTACTTCTTCTATTCTTCGTTGGCACCGCGGACGTGCCTTTAAGGTATGACCCAGAATCGCGGAGTACAAAATTGTCGCAAAGTGGTTGACTTTTCGATTTGGTAAACACGGAAAATCTCTCTCTCTCTCTCTCACACACACACGCGCGTGTGCACACACACACACACACAGAGTTTCCCTGATTTCATTATCCGCGATGAGTTTATGCGGAGAACTTTATGTAATATGACGTAGCAAACGGATACGCTTCATTACACGATATTGTATGTTCCGATTCGTGTATAATCTAATCACTTATAATTTAATTTACGGGATATTCTAGATGCATCGGAATTTCCTCGATCTGCAAAATTATAAGTAGAAATTTCGTTTCGCGTTATTTCCTCTCTTATGGTTTTTAATATTCATGTCAATATCAAATATATGTATATATTATATAAATATAAAGCATTAAAAAGATTTTAAAGATTTTTTACGTCAGATTGTATATATTACAAAGTTTGACGGTTAATTTGTAAATAATAGAATTTAAATAAAGGAAGTGATATTGTAGCTATAACAATTTATGATGAAATATTATAAAAGATGTTATTAAAATATATATTAAAAGTATATAAAAGCATATGAAAAATGTTTTTTGTAGAAATATATGTATATTTTGCTATATGTATGTAGGATGTCAATGAATGCGACACATAAATATTCTACCATAAATCCGTACCGGAAAAAAAACATTTATAATATTTCCTGTCAAAGTTTCAGTGCCTTTCGTATCCGAAATTCCAATCCATGCTGAAAACAGCTTCCGTAATCCCCAAAGAGTAATTCGGATTTATCCTTCCGCGCACAGTGACCTGCGTCCTGTGCGCAAAAACGTACAACTTTTCCCTGCAGCTTTTTCAGATTCGCGGAGTTAAGAGGACACTGAAATATTGCGAAAGCTGCTCCTAGCGCGCATTGCAATAAGAGAAATAGTCGATAAGAAGCTTTTGGCCTAACTCGAAGTTTCAATAGCAATTCGCTTGGGCTATAGAGGAAGTTTTTGGCGTGAAAGTTTTCGACAAACCGTAATTTACTAAGTCAAAAACGGAGTTAGAAAGTGGAAACTCTCCTTATCAAAGGTATATTATATATTTATAGAATGCAGATCTATCAATTCGTTTACAAAGTCGTGAGATAAAAAAAAAGTCAACTATTTTACGTTCGATTATAAAAAAATTAAATCAACAACGTTGCGAGGAAAGGACTCTTTGGGAATCTTTGAGAATGTTTCTACGTTGAAATAATTTTTATATGTGAATTTATTAAAAATTCTAATCAAGGCTAAAGCATGGTTGAGTTTTTGATCTTTGTTTTATCTGAAATGTGTTTTATCTGATGAAATACTGTTATGCGAGTATGCAAAGTTATTTCAAGTTGCAAATATGCAAAGTTATCCTACTTTTTTCACGACTGCTTATTCTATAAAAATAGTTTTCTTCTATTAACTTAACGAGCAGCTCTGTTGATTGCACCAACAAAATTCCGGACGCGGCTCGCATTAAAGATGCAAAAATCCACAGCGCTTTGCAGGAATTTGCCGAGGAGATCTCTATTCTGATATTCACACGACGTGAGATTCCTAACCGAGATTCGAGTCTACGGTAGATTAATGGCAACTCTCATCCTCGCGCATGCCGCTGGGCAGAGCTCCTGAGGATCCGTATATTTCCTTCACATATATGCCTAACACGTACAAGTGTATATCTACGTGTTATGTGCGTGCAAACGCATACCTATTGTAACCAGATAGTAAGATGGATATCAATTGGTAAATATCGATGAAAAGCGACAAAAAGGGAAAGCTTTTCGTATTCTTTGTAACGTATACCATCATAAATACCTAATGTCTGCATTGGTTGTTAATATGAGGTCACTTCCAATCCGGTCCAACATCGCTTCACTCTTCCACCCTGGTTGCGAAAATCTCCTTCCTCGTGGCTACTCTGGGAATCCGTCGACAACTCTTGCGGTTCTCATCTGCCAGTGTGGGATGTGGGATATCTCGTGCTCTCTCTTTCTCTCTCCCTCTGACCTCTCCCTCTCTCTTTCTCTCTCTGCCCTGTCGTGTTGCGGACACCCTCACGCATTACTAAGACGAATAGCTCCCTCGTGGTGTCGTGCAATCTCCGCAAAACACGCGCAACCATCAGCGAGCATGGAACCAACTCCACTGCAGTTCCTTACATATACTGCACTGTCGAGGACGAATATTTAATTCTTTATTATTGCGATTTCAAACAGCGACAATTTCACCGTGACTATTTTAATATATATATATATAACGTGTATTTTTCATTAACGTAATCTTGGGCAAAGATATTAGGCACCTATATTTTCTTCATTTATCTAAAATTCTTTTATCTGCACTGTTACCTATTGGTTACAGACATTATACATAAGTTTAAAGAGTTCTTGAAACAAAGAATGATTTACAGTAAATGCCATAAATCAATTTTTAAGTTAAAATTTTAAGTAATGGCCAATATAAGATCTCTAATATTTTTGGCCAAGGCTGTACATAACATATTATTATTATTTAAAATCGAAAAATTTTCAAACTACAAATTTTATTTTAATTAAATATTTTAATTAAATATTTTCTTCTTTTTTTTCTTAAAATAGATCTTCGTTAACACATTCGATATTTGAATAAAAGTAATTGTCTAAGAAATATATATATTGACTTTATTTTAACGAGGTATACTGTATTTTGCATTTAATAGGAATAATAATAATACAATTTATACTGTTAAAAAAAGAAAATTCTTATTTCTTTTAAAAAATATGTTCATGCCGTTTTATCACAGATACATTTGTATATATTGTATATATACTGTGTGAAAGCAAATCTGAGGAAAATAACAATAATTACATTTTATGTCAGGAAACGTTGCAAAATATTGCGCAGCATTATTTTCCGTCAGGAACAAGATGTTCCTCTCGCGAATGCGTATATATTGAACATGCGTCATACTGAAATGTCAGATGGCAAGTAAATATTTTACGCAGGGAGAAACTACGGGTTATCCGTTTATGTTACACGGTGCATCCGCTAGATCAAGCATCGTCGTATTAAGCTAGTTTCTGTTTAGGAAACGGGTGGCAGGATGCGGTGAGGTTAATTGCAACCAACGGTGAAGCCACGGAGACGTGCACGGAGGCGGACTCACGAGACACGTGGCACGGAAACACGGCGTCTTCATAATCCGGCGTCGCCTCCGGTCGTAAGATGCGAAACGTTTTAGATGATCTCGTGATCCCGGATCAGTTGCCCAGAATCAGCACGTTTGGTATGCTAATTTGATTTAGTTAATTTCGACTTTCTCGCTTCACGTATTTACGAGCAATGGTATAAAATGTGTTGTGAAACATGAACCAAAGTATTTCCCGTAAGCTCAAATTATCTTTACTGAGCGCGTAATGATCTGCGCAGAAAATTTATTTCCGAGTAAAACATTAATAATTTCTAGATAAGACTGATGTAGTTAAAATGCGAAAAGGATACTGAATTTATGAGAATCTGATATAATATTTGCAAAAGGGCGATATTATTACAAGTATTGATGCGGCGAAATTGGGATACTTCGTGAGATTATCTGCGTTGAAATGTCTTTTCATACAGAAAGGAATTAACATGCAAGATAGAACAAAATATACGGCTGTGAAGACATACGATGAAATCTGTTCGTCATTGTTTTCATACATTTAATCTAAATTAAGCTATTATGCGTAGATTTAATGAAAATATATTAACTGTACGCATACATTAGCGCATGTTATTGCGAGCATTAAGAAGGTCGTAAAGAGAAAAAAAAATGTTACGAATGACATAAAATTTGAATCATAAACTCATTTACAAATAATATCGGCATGTAAAATTTTTTAGATTTTGTCACTAATTAGTTTGAAAAAAGTAATAAAGTTGAGAATTTCATAATGAATTTTAATAGGAAATATGATATAAGAGTCAAGCTTCAATAAAAATAATTTTTAAAAATATTAAAAAATTAATAAATTTATATTTCATATATAAAGAATGTTATATTGGAAATATCTTCCAAGGTTTAAGCAATTTTATTATGGTTTTTTAAATAATAGTAAAGGTATGAATAAAAATTAAATACATATAATACTTTTATTATATAAAAAAAATTTTAGGAATACTTATTGTAATCTCTGCATTACATCATTTTTCAGTTTAAATATCGATTATCTTAAAATCCTCGATCTTTGAGCTGTCTTTCTTTTCTTTTATAACGTTTTTCACTGACAGAACTTAGTGCGCACTCAGTGCACATTAAAGCACACTAACTTAATCTGAATGTAAAAATGAGATATCTCAATTAATAAAATACCCAACGTATATTTTATCAAATACCACAATAAAATGTAGGTATTGAGAATTTCGCGGTTTAATTCGTTTCTATATTTTTATTAAACGTACATCTTTATGTCGATTTGTGTACAACGGCTTTAAAGTGCATTGAGTGCGCATCAGCTTTGCCAGTGAAAAACGCTATCAGAATGATTTTCTTTGCTTTCTTCTTTTTTGTTCACAATTGCTTTTGCTAATAAAAGCAGTTTTTCATTTTGCATTCATTCCCAACGATATTGCATTTACCAATTTCAATTTTTATTCATCAAATTGTAAGTAATTTTTTTATTAATAATAAAATTTGTCATATTATGTTATATTATTATAAAAGTTTATATTTTTCAAATATTTTGCATAAATTTTTGCATAAAAAATAAATAATCATATTCTTTGCAATATTATATTTATGATTTTTGCGTAATTTCTATAATTACTCTTTTTAAATATTAATATTTGGGTTGGGTAATATCTTTTGAAATATCGCATAATTCCGTGTGAAAATAGCAGACTCGTAATTAGCACATCTCGGATATGATACTTCATCTCATAAACAGGTTTTAAATTCATTCAGTTTACATAATGGCTAGATATAAAGCGCAGAGAAAGCAAGAGGAAACTTATTTATTTTTCCAAGAACTTATGAGCTTGTACTATCAATTAGGTTATAACATATCTTCCTAAATGTTGGGATAATAAAAAAAAAGAAGAAAACCATCCTGCAAAGTATAATATTTATTTAAGTACAATGAAAGTTTGCAAAGATAAATTGAGTTTGCAAATAATTTGTTCAGCGACTTATCGTTTGCAAAAACTATTAATATCATTCTTTATTAACATATTCCTTTATATCTTGATAATAGACTCGATAAGTAGCATCAAATTATTAATATTTTTCTAAGACGCTCAATAGTATAAACATTATTGAATTGTTTGTTAATTTATTACGTGATATTACCATTCTAGTTCTGTTTCTAATTACGTTTCAACTGATGTCAAAAGATTTTAGCGCGCGATTTGCACAATTAGATATGTATAAAATCCATACCAAAATATTTAAGCATTAAAATTCGCTTTGTGTGATCGAAAGGAATATTTTCCTTAATTGATTTATTCTTGTTGGTCTAATTTCAAATTAGTAACATTAAGTTTCGCGATGTGAAATTTAAGTGCATTGTTTCATTCATTCGAAGAAACTGCATCATAAAGTGAAGAAATATTTGGATTTCGTAGTTGCCCAACTTGGACTCGACATACACTTTGTGGTTTTTCGTGATATACGGATGGCTCATCCAAGAACACTTTCATGCTCGAATTTCCACGGATAAAGTTCGTACCTTGCTCACATAAATTCAGATAGTATCCGCCAGTTTGAAATAAGCTGACATTAATTGGTCGTCTTCGTACGATGAAACGATTTAATCATGACTGCGCTTATAAACATGTAAATTTGTCGGCAAGACGTGATGTTTGATCTGCAGCTCTTTAAGCTTTGAGAATTTAATTTTGCAGTTGATGTATAATAGATATTAACAAAATTACCTTTTTAAAAAAAAGTAAAAAAAAGGCGCCAAGTGTTCATGTACCTTCCATAAAAAAAAATGAAATCAAATCTTTAAATTACGCCAATTGGAAAAAGAATATATAATTTCTTGCAACATATAACACATACTATTGTATTTTGTAAATTGCGAAAAGAACATATATTTTATTGCAACATATAACATTTAATTAACGAGACAAAATGATACGTAGCTT
>NW_017296613.1:401104-409712 GCF_001594075.2 Trachymyrmex cornetzi | reverse complement strand
CCCACTGGGCGCGAGACACTACCGTGTCTCTTGATATATAAATTAATAATTTATCTTTTTAAGAAAGAAAAAATATACGTCAGGTATATAAAAAAGTACACGATATTACACATTCTAAAATAATTAAAAAAAACGTTCTTGACGTCGCGACGCTACCGTGTCATTTGATATACTTTACACATTAATAAACATATTGTTCTTTATTAACCAGCAAACAATTTATCGTTAAAATAAACGCCTTTTTAAAAAATTGATTTTTTTCTTTTTACGTAATTTTAATATATAATTTTAGAGCATTGTACATGGATAAATTTCAATATTAAAAATATTATGCAAGCGAAATAAAAATGGTAAACGACATAATGCGGCTATAATGCAATGGCATATCTACATAAAATGAAATTTTTCTCGCATCGTTGTTGTGTCTCTCATGTTTCTGCCTAATTAGAAAATAGTCGTGGACAATACAAGAAATTATGGCATATCCCGCTCACGTTGCGCGAGACGTTGCTCGTGCATCACTTTAATAGACAGTATCAAGATGCATCTAACGATATGCCGCATTGTGTCCTGTTGAGGCATTAACTATGAGATATCGCTAGAAGCGAGCCACCTGTCTCTCCTACAGACCACCCTTATAAGGTAGCTTATCTATGGCAAAAATCTTGTTTGGGCTTGTCACAGAGCGTAGGCAAGCATTATCCACTCCGTGTTTGTCGCTTTAAACCGTAAACGGTTTGTCACTTTAAGCGTGACATAGGAAATCTATATTACGTAGAGTAAGGACAAATGAATTGTCGTATAATTTGATTCTTTGACTGTCATGTGTATCTAGTTGAGTACTCACCTATGTAGTTTCAGAATATCACGTGTATCAATTTGATAAAATGCACACATTTTCTACTTACTATAATTAGTTTCTGATGTATGAACCGAGTGTTATTACATCAATAAAGTTAATATAAATATGTCAATACGTTAAGAAACTTGTAATCTTATAAAAATAACACACATGGGATCACTTTTTTCCATTTCTTTAATACCATTTTTTTTTAAAGAAGAAAATATATACTTAGGCCATATTGGGTACACGTATATTCAATATACTTAAACGCTACTTTTTTAAAAATGTTAACTACGTCCAATAAATATATTTGAAAATGCCACGTATTTTTTAATATTCCGAAATATTTCCTCTTTTGAGCCTGACCATCAGTTTTCAATTTTGAACTCATTGTCAGTGAAAAATTAGAAAAAATTGCGAAGTTTAGGTAAATTATATCGGTTTCAATTATCTTATAAAACATTTTACGAATTCATGGCGAAAAATATGTACGTGTTTAGATTTATATACATGGAACAGAAATAATATTTATTGTCTCCTCGCCGCGTGTATCGTACGCGGATTAAACATACATAAATATTCTGAAAAACATTCTACATCATAGACCAGTTTATAATTATTTTATGGAAGTAAGGCACAAAATAATAGTGTGGCGTCGAGTGATACAAAAATTCATGAGACAGTCAAAGCGTTAAATGTATGAATTACAATAGTTGCAGTTAATTTTTTCGTAAAAATAATTGCGAATTTTGTTTCGAACGTTTATTTCTCAATTATTTTCCGGCAATATACTTGCAAGATGGTATACCTGCACAGTTACTCTGCACATCTCCATTATCGCCAGTTCGTTATTTCGTTATCCAAGTTAGTCTTACCTATAAAAACATCACGTTCCATTTCTTCTTTTTTCATGGCTCCATTCACCGAAACACATTTTCTTTTTCCAAACCGCTGCGTCACGATCCTTGTATTTTGCGAGTGTACGAAAGGAAGTGTCGTTTTCTCGTTGCTACACATTTGATCCTTGCGATCGACGAGGGAACGCCGGGCGGTACAACGGTGGAAAACGATTTCCTGCAGGAGTTGGAAATGGAACTGCGAACGGTAGTTAAGTAAATGGGATCGCTCGTGACGCGGGTGTTCGCCTCGAAAAATCGGGTTGGATTCTTCAAATGCGATACAAGGTTGTTGTATCGGGAGCGAAGTGACACCGGATCTTGCGGCGAATAGCACTCCCTGAGATCTCGAGAGAAGTGGTTCGCCCTAGAACACATGGCGCTCTTACCACCCAAGGATCGTTGGGTTCTTTATTTATCTGAGCTGCTGCGTCTTCTCCACCGTCATCCCGAAGAGTCTCACACTTTTGAAGGACCCTAGTTTTCATCTTGGCGGTTTTCACCATCTTCCCAAATTCAACCCCGCTGCTTCTCGATACGTGCTCCAGATGATCAATGAGCCCTGAAAAATGATAGTTCACTTATTTCTGGATCCCGTCCAAGTTGCTAGTTACATATTTATCGTGGCATTGTGCATCGACTCTCGGGTATCTCCTTTTCCCGCGCGGCGAGTTCATGGAAATTCTGATACGTCTTGTGAAGTTTGTCAATATATCACTTTAATATCGCGATATTACGTCAACAAGTTTTGATAAATATCGTCTCGTACGACACCGATTATGGTGGAGCGTTTTTTCTCAATTATTAAATATAAATAATCGATAACAAATAATTAATAAATAATAATCAATGATTCGGTAAAATTTCGAAGAGAGAGAGTGACAGACAACTTTTTCAATTATTGCTAAATGAGATATAAAGAATTCAACATTCTGACCAGAAGTTACCGGGAAAATCTATCATCGAGAATTATCAAGAGGATGCTTTTACTGTGAGTCGCCCCGTGCATGAAATAGGATTCACAACTTTGAGAGTATACGCGACGTTGAGAAATTGATCGCATAGGTTACAAACATAAAACGCGAAACAATGTCCCGTACCTGCAATGGTCGACGATTCAACATTTTAGTGCCACGCCGTAAAAGATATTGATATTCCTTACCGGTATACATGTAATGGACGAAAGTGTCGAGGTAAGTGTGCAACGGTGCCAAGAAGAGGTGATTCCGTTCTGTTCCACATTGTAGCAAACAGGAATAACACTCTATCTCCACGGACAAAATTGATACTGTTTCTTCGTGTCTTCCCGCTCTCTTTCTGATACCGGTTTCAGTCGCAGCATTTCGTTTCGCGTATTACGAAATCGATATCGCGGAAAAGCGAACAGTTGTTTCATATTGCTGCATGGAGAGAATTGTTTATGTTTCATTGAGACATAACATGTGTATTAAAATATCATGGAGTGATCTTTCGATGCTCCGCAGGTAAAGACAAAGAACTAAGAAGTATTCTATATTCGCCGGGTTGGGCAGTGCTAAGTTAAAAAGATAAAAGTTAAGTTAAAAAGTTAATTAATTTTAACCTAACTTAGTTACATTTCAGACTCTTAACTTTTTAACTTAATTTAGTTAAATTTTATCGGTAACTATTAACTTTTAATTTGATTTTTTTGAAGTCAATCCTCAGACACAATGCGAAAGAATAATAAGTATATAATTTAGTAATTTTAAATATAAAATTAAATATAAAATTGTATAATCGTTACTCGTGAACAAAAATAACCAGATTCTTCAATAAATATGTTGTGAGAAAGGAAAAATACGAAAAATTATGTAAAATGGTCAAGCTTTTTTTTCTTTTTTTTTGGTTGTTTGTTCGGACCAAATTTAAATTTTCAATTACTTTTTTTATTAACTTAATTTTTAATTTAATTAATTTCATTATGGATTAACTTGTATTTTAATTAAGTTAAATTTTCAAGGCTGTTAACATTAACTTAACTTAGTTAAAAAAAAAAGTTAACTTACTGTAATACCGAAAAAAGCGAATATATGTTGTGAGATAAGTTAGAATATGTATTGAAGTACTGCCATGGTTTTGGTTTATGCATTATTTGTTTAATATTGAGAATGGTCTGTTATATATATATTTTTCTCTTCTTATTTTCAAATCGTCAAATGATTGCTTATCGGTATCTCGTTTCAAAATATGATATTGCGGAAAAATATTGTTCATAACATACGTATCATGATATATTAATATTATAGAGTGGTCCTTCCATACGTGCATGTTGTATAAGATATCTAAAAGACGTATTTTAGACGTAAGATGTCTAAGATACATCTTTTAGATATCTTATGTGTGTTATCAGGGTTTCGATGCTTTGAGGGTAAAAATAAAATATACCCATATATATTTTTTTTTCCCACCCGCTTTCAAATAATTAAATGATTGCTTCTCAGCATCTCGTTTTAAAATACGATATTACGGAAGAAGATTATTGTTTACGCTTCACAACATACATAGCATGATACATGAATATCGTGGAGTGGTCTTTCGATGTGTTGCAGGTAGAGATAAAGTATCCCATATCCGTATATATGATTTTCTGCTCCTGCTTTTAAATCATCGATTGCGTATCGGTTATTTCTTTTTAAAATATGATATTACGAAAGAAGATTACTGTTTACGACATACATATCGTGATATATTAACATTACCGAGTGATTCTTTGATATTTTGAAAATAAAAATAAAGTATTCGATATCCATATGATTTTTTTCTACTTACTTTCAAATCATCGAATGATTGCTTCTCAGTAATCTCATTTTAAAATAGGGTAACTCCAGCAAATACGCCGCGCTGGGATTTACGCCGCAGAAGTCAGAAAAAATAAAAGGAGTGAGGGTAATTTTCCCGCAACTACTCTGTTACATACCTTTATGTTATACTTGTATTAGTATTGTGTTATGATTTCAGCTTTTTACTGTTAATATTAATGAAATTATTGTGAGTTGAATCGATTTGTCACTGTAATAATTAAGTAACGTCATCATGAATTATAATCTACAAAAAGGATTACTGTAAGGCGTGTAAAAAAGATTTAGTAGTTATTTCGTGATACATACGTGTAGTGGAATAGTAAAGCATGTTGTGTAACAAAATACAAGTGCTTTGCTTTCGTATTCTTTGTTTAATTTGTTGTCTTGCATATCATCCCACCTGTTTGGGATATATGGCATTTTTAGCGAGCGGGATTTATGCCCAAAGCATACAAAGTGTGCAGATTGAATTCAGTACACTAAATGCAATAAACGCATTATATGAAATATATACCTTATGTCATAACACTTGTAATATGTGTAGGAAGATTGTAATTATTATTTATTACTTTATATACATATTTATCATTCTTATTCCTTAATAAAACTTAATAAACACATTTTATAAGTTATTGTGTTATAATACGTCTTATTTATATGCATTATTTGTAAATTTTTCATGAGCCGTACATACCCCCCTCCCCCTATGAGTAGTCACATATCCTACCCCTATAGGATACGGCAAAAATGCAAGGGTGTTTCAAAAAGTTTATTTTTTAATATGAAAAATAAATATTTCGGATTTCTAATATTTTTTTCATAGTAGTAGACAATACAAAGTTTTTACTGATATAGTTCGTTTACTATAAACATAGTAAATAATACTTAATAAATTAAGTTTTTGATAGATGCGGCATATATACCGGAGTTACCCTATGATATTACGAAAGGTTATTGTTTACGACATATATGTCATGATATATTAATATCATAGAGTGATCTTTTGATGCTTTGCAGGTAGAGATAAAGTATCCCATATCTACATATGAGAAATGATATTAAGAGTAATATAGATATAACGGCCCTTCTTAATATCTCCGTTATTATTATTCTTAGGTAGCGGGTTATTTATGAAATTATTTGGAATTGTAATTCGTTACATCATGACACTAATATATACAACAGTCAGCATTTATTATATTATAATGCATTTTTATTTTTAAGCATTTCGATAAGTTTCTAAGGCCCTAAGTGGGAATTGAATACCGGCGAGGTACTGGTCCAATACCATTTTTCAGTATTTAGTACCGACGCGATACTGAATACCAGTACTGATACGGTACCTAAGAAATGCTGAGATGATAGCAACAGGCCAAGATTCGTAATACAGTACTATTACAGTACAGGATGACAGTATTGTAACAGTACCAAAAAAGTCAGTACTTATATTGTACCAAATATCGATACTGATTCTTGGTACTATTACAGTACGACATTACTGTACAGGATGACAACATTGTAATAGTACCAAAAGTCAGTACTTATATTGTACCAAATATCGATACTACTTCTTGGTACTATTATAGTACGGGATTACTGTACAGGATGACAGTATCGTAACAGTACCAAAAATCTATACTGTCTATACTATCTATTTTAGATAGTATAAATAGTATAGATTTTTGGTATAGTATTATTATTACAGTATTGAGAATCAATATTAATATTTGTACTAATTTTTGGTATTGTTTAGACCTGTGTGTGTAGACCTATTCTTAAATATATATCATATATATGAAAAATTATAATATATATTATGTAAGTATACTATATGATTTTCATATACCGTATTTGTCAGGATTAAGGCCTCAGTATTGCATAGTAAAAATCTGAAACTAATAACTGTTTATCAATAAGAGTTATTGATACTGCAATATAAATTCCGAATATACGCAACTATGTTAGGAGAATATAATAAATAAACAAACATTGTGCATTAAAACATGTATTTTATTTATTATTGAAATATATTGTGGAATTATACATTATCGCCATTAAATATAAACCAACCATTAACATAAACCTTTGAGATACTTTTTTTTATACGTATAAAAATGTTTACGTATCATTTGTATTTGTCTTGTTTGCATTGTCTTTCTCAGATCTTTCTTTACGGCCTCCGCATCGATCAATTGCTCCAGAAAACCAACGGCTTATGAATTAATTAATATTTTTTTTCTCCTGAGTACCATTTGTTTATAAAGATCTCTGTAAAATAATTTTTATATTATAAAATATATTAATTTGTAGAATAGAAATAAACAGTGGAAATAGACCGATAAGATTAAAACTTAAAACACAATCAAATATAGCATTCTTCATTCAATGAAGAATGCCATTATTCGATCGAAGCGGATCATAATACTCAAATCTTATATTGCTTATACAATTTAATAAAAGCGATATTATTATTCTGCTCATGTAATGCATTTTCGAACCGAAAAATTTTTGTCGCGCAATATGCAGAATCAGAAGGTATATAAATTTACATAAGTGAGATATTTAAGCACTATAAAATCCGCTTCGACCGAATATGGCATTCTTCATTTATCTGTTTGAATATAAATAAATTTTAAATAAATATATATAATTAAATAATTATATAAATTATAATAAGATGTGTACCCATAAGTAAGCTATACATTTTTGTTTTACTAAAATTCAGTTTCTTATTTTCATTTTTTTGTCGACCAAATGCAGTGAACAGAATTTGAACATTGTTTGACATTATCGTCGATATAGTATCATGAACCGCCTTTTTATATGTAGAAGCTACGCTAACATATCTTTCAAATAACGAGTGCTATAATAAAAATGTAAAATTATTAAGTATATTTAATTCGAAATAGAAATATTTAATTGAATGAAAGAAATTATAATTACTAAGGCATTTCTTTTTTCATCATTATCTAATGAAGAATTTCATTAGAAAAAATTTTTAATTCATCTAATGTGTTTGTTGGTAATTTAGTCTCAATGACTCGTTTTAATGCAGGTAATGAATTCGTATCTTCTTGTGCTAAATTTACTAACAAATTATTTTTTAACTCTTGAAAGCCTTTCCTCGAATCATACAAAATACTTCTTTTAATGTTGTTCATATTGTTTTGCAGCACTTTGACTTCTTTGTAGCAGGAATTGGCACTGACTTGAATGAATTCTAATACAAGATTATATAGAAACGTTTATTTTAAAAAATGAGGAAATGTGGATATGTGTGTAATTCAACTATTATTTTTTTAAAAGATAATAACACTTTTACATTTATACTATTTATATATAATTTAAACTAAAATTATATTAATATCGTAACAAGATTAGGTATATATACTATTGAAAATGAATCATCCTAAAATGTTTCTAAAAGTTTAAAAAAATTTTAAACTTATATTTATTACTTAAAATAATGTTATTAGATGATATTATTAATAGATCATACAATATTAATATTATTATAAAATATTCAATTAAAATAATGATATTATATTATACTAATAATATTATAAAATATTCAGTTTTTCACAAATATAAGCATAAAAAATTAAATATGAAAATTGTTCTGAAATATAACTAATACTGTACTATTACCTACAAATTTTTTGGGATGAGTTAAATTTTCATATATGTTTTTATCGGTCATTTTACGTTTTCTTTTAATTATTAAACTTTTTTTGTTTTTTTATAAAAGTATCATATGATTGTGATGATATGACTGGCAATATTATCTACAAAATCTACAAAACGTACATATATTTTATATACAGGGTGGACCATCTGAAGTGATCCAGTCAAATATCTCGAAAACTAGTAGGGATAGAGAAAAATGTTTCGTATGAAAAGTTTAGGGTTACACGGGGGAAGTATGGTACTGAGCTTGAAAAATCCTCGGAAGGTCATTTTGAAGGTCATTCAGGGGTCACGATGGTTTTTTTAAATGGAACCCCTAGTTTTTCACCATGGGATGAGAAAGCTGGTTTCAAGCCCTT
>NW_017296613.1:394158-399632 GCF_001594075.2 Trachymyrmex cornetzi | reverse complement strand
TTTTTCTCTATCCCTACTAGTTTTCGAGATATTTGACTGGATCACTTCAGATGGTCCATCCTGTATATATAGTATGTATAGTATAGTGTGTATAGTATAGTGTGCGTGCGTGCGTGCGTGCGTACGTGCGTGCGTGTTATTTGACAATTCTAATTTAACAATATATAAATTAACAAGTTTCAATAATTGCATTCACATGTAATGAATACCTTCTTCTATTTCTATATTCGTTTCTTTCGTAATTTTTTGACTTGAGATTCTTCGATCAAATTAAAAATCACTGAGTTTACTTGATGATATATTTATCTGATTCGTCTTCTGTGTTTTCTGATTCTTCTGTGCTTATGTTAGATAATTCACTTGATAATGAAACACCATCTGAGATGCGTGCTATACGACGTTGTCCATCATCAAAATTATTTACAGATACGTAGATTATAAAAAAATTAGATTAAATTATACATGAATCGATATCTTTTATTGAAATAAAATTTTTTTATATATAAGTATTTTAGGATTTTTATTAGGTATACTTATGTGATGTATATAACGATAATGGTACTTGATAAAAAATACACGTGTGTGTGTTTGAAAATTTTATGTAAAAATTGTTTTATATATATCAATTTAATATCATATTTACTTAAATATTTTTGTATTTTTTTTAAATATTAAAAACAACTAAAAGAACCATAATAGAACCATAAAGAACCATATATCTGTGTGATAATATGTCAAGTTTAAGAAGAATGAGGAAGTATATGCAATTAAAGTGTACGTACAAATATATGTGTGCTTGAGTGTGTTGTTTGTTATTTAACATTTTATTTAGATGTAAACAATTTATGCAAATTTTATTCAAAGTCTTATAAAAGATCTTTACAATAGTTTTTTATCGTTTTTTAAAATTTTTATTATTTCAAGAATATTAATGTTCAAAAAAGGAGACTAATCTCAGTAATTTTAACCCAATATAAAATTAATGCAATATAAAATTATAATATTAAAAAATTTAAATACTATTAATCAAATTATTATATAAAAAAAAATGTAAATGGAGTGCCATAACATTATATGTACTTATACCTTCTCTTCAATGATTTTCTCCTTCTGCTTTTAAATCTTCGATTGCTTATGGGTTAATTTGTTTTAAAGTATGATATTACAGAAGAATATTATATTATTCATAACAAACATTTCACAAACAATATATGTATTATTAATAATTTGTTAGATGTATGCTACTTTTGACTACAGTGATTTGATTTTTAATGCACTACATTGATAATTCACGCACATTTCATTTGGATGATGATATTCCTCTTTGAAAAAATGGAATTCTTTCTACAAAATTTAATTTATGTGACAATGTAACCGAAGATCTTTACGCGGCACTGCGAAATGTAATCACGATTCTCATATTCCATTAAAAGGGACATTTCTAGCAGATATGACGGCAAGCGCATCTGCGTATCTTCTGGTTTAATTTAAAATATGCATTTAATGGTAAAATGTCTTCGGGCGTGCGAAGAAAAAGCCCCTCGTCGTCCTTCATCTTATGGATGTAAGTTATTTCATCTTTTCTCAGGGAAAATCGTAAAAGGGACGGGGATTCTATCGGAGCGCGACGTAAAGGAGACAACGTATTTACGTTCGTAGTAGAATCCGCGTTTCTGTACTTTCTGTTTTTTCTCTACAATTGCAATTTCGAGAAATCAAATCCATCTCAGAAACGTACGTTTCTTCGACTGCAGAAAAATACGGTCCGCGAGAAATGAGCGTAACCCATTTGTGTTCATATAAAATAATATTCCAGAGGAGGAACTCTAATAGTTGTCGAGTGAGCTCCGACGATTCGAGATATTACTTCGCTTTTATGATCGGATTGTTTTTTCTACTGTACCAGATAGAGCGAATCTTTCGCTGAGTTTGCAACGAGAAATTGGAAGGCCGAACCGACTGTACTTTAATGTCGGCTGATGCCTTCTGTAAACCGTTTGTCTCAGATTTAGTCGTGTCGTTCGGAGATTTGCCGGTGACGCCCTTATCAAGTCCATTGTCCCAACAGCACGAGTTAATCCTAGAATCTCGATTGACTATACTCTCTGTAACGTTCAATGATACGTACAGGAGAGAAATCTGTCTTCCGTTTGCCTCTTAATCTTTTGTGTTTTTTTTCTGGTATGCCAAACTTAAGAGAGAAGCTGATTTTTATCCAAAAGATAAAAAATTCCTCCTTTCATAATCAAACTGTTCTATTAAAATCGGATTTTTTTTTAGCATTTTAATGATTTATCAAAGGTACAAATGATTTTAATTTGTACAAAACTAGATAAATTATACCACAAGTAAAATAAAAATTATATATCATAAATCCGTTTCTGTTATTTTTTGTTCGATATTTATCAAAGACAGTAGAGTTTTGAAATTTTTTATTTATTATTAATTTATTTTATTTTTATTTGCACCATTTGCTTCTGCCTATGTCAAATTTTTAAAAACTTTGTATACTTTTACAACAAATGGGATGGTGGAAAAATAATACGATACACACTATTATATGTATTTTTTCCGTAGAATCGAATGGCGTTATTAGTTTTATATATTCACAAAACAATTTTTTAAATAAATTATTTAAGTAATGATTGCTTAAACAAATTACATTTGACAATTTTTATATTGGATTTAAACGCTTACACGTTAATATTTATTCGTAAATATTTATTAAAATTTGTCAAAATTAATTTCTGAGGTTTCAACAAAATACATTTGTGCGTTATCACTCGATATGTCGAACTTCTTTCGGTCGATTAATGATAAACGATTTGATAAAATTCGATTAGGAAATCTCCGCATTACCCACCTCAGGTTCTCAGCCTTGGGCGAGGCTCAAGATTTGTCGTTGCGCTTATACCGGAGGTTGATCTATATCGCGGTTGTAACGCGATCCGTTGCTGGATGTGGGCTGCCCCCGAATTACTTTGCCGCAGATTTATCCCCGATTCACTGAGATTCACTCCAATCACGCATCGCCACCGGCCTGCTACGTAACGTGGTATTGCGGCGTGGTTTACGATCGTTCCTCGCAGATTTAGCCCGCTCGAGCTGGCTGGCAATGGCATCTCTGGTCCTTAATTTACGAGCTGCGTGCCGCCTGTGGAAGCCAAACGTTCTCCTCTGCAACGATTCGACTAACGATCGCGATGGACGATGAGGGTGAAATTCACTTTGGACCAAAATTTTGGTCGAAAATGTCGTTGGCGTATTTTCTTACGTCTTCGCGCTTCAGAGCAGTGCGGGGTGAAAAAGCAAAGAAGGCCGCAATGAGGCCGAAAAGAAGAGATGTAAGCGCGACCATTTAACGAGTGCATCTTTTTCCTTCGTTGGAAGACAAGGGAAATAGTATTTTTTGGTTTGTGTTTGTCCGTCACTTCCGTTTCCGCAGATTCATTTGTTTCGCGCGCGAGATACTCTGGCCTCGAGAGAAGAGTTAATTCTTCAGAAAATATTTCTCTCTGTCTTGATCGCGGTCGCCCGTAAATCTGCAGCATGATTTAGACGACACGCGAAAGCGCTTGCTCGCGAAGGTAACAATGAGATTAACCGAATTGTGAAGTTTCAATGCACGCGGCTTAAAGTTGACTATTATAGGCGCAACATGGAATTCGTAATGGGATGCGGTGTTTTTAAAAATTGAGATACGGCTGCGTAAATCTCGACAGCGCATGCGCTGATATATATATAGAAAGCTGGCGCGCTGCGTTATCAAATGGAATGATTGAACATCGATAATCTAATCCGCAACGGTTTCGTTCTCGAAGAACAAATCACGGCCCGACAGAAATTCCCCCTTTGTTCCGAAAAATCCGGCGTCATACGGTTTGTTAATTGACGAACGAGAGTTGAACGAGTTTTCCCGTGTACGCCGCGTACGTGGAATGCGTAACGTCGAACTCGCCTGGCAAATTTGATTACGATGTTTTGTAAATCAAGGCAGACGAAAAAGGTCGTGGGTTTATTTGTGATATTCGCCGAACAAGGCACGTCCAATGTACGCGGAGCAAAGTGGAATGTTGTCTGACACCTACCGAACGTACCGTATACTTGCACTATACTTGCACGCACGTATGATTTCCGGTCGAGGAAATTCGAACTACTGTCGGGATGAATTACGCTTGAAAACTTTCCCCAACATTAAATCTGGTTCTGTCCGACGCGACGTCGCGCCAAAAAATATATATCCCAACACGAAAGATTAATTCTGTGGCGGCGGTGGTGGTCGTCACTTTTTGCCGCGTTATGCCCACGTTGTTTCCGCTTCGCCCGTCTCGAATTAAATGCGCGCGGAATTGCCGCGAGAATCATGCTTTTAACTCTTAATTCGCCGTCGCTAATGTCGCACGCTTTTTCTTCCGAGTACGCACACGCGTATTTTCTGATTTACGCCACTCTCGCATTCCTCCTCGGTGACTTACGAACGTTACTCGGAATGATTCTTGCAACTCTACGCTGCACAAAGCGTCCCCTAATTCCCGGGTCCGGTCGTCGTAGATCTCTTTCGCGAATTCTCCGCTCTGTCGGCCGCGCCCCGCTCCTCCAGGGAGGAGGACGGAGAAACGTCGCGTCGCTTGTGTCGCGCGCGATAAAACTCTCGCTCGACCGCGCGCGCGTCGGACACACGGGAGCATTTTAATCGCGTTCTTTTATTTTCACTTTTTTCCTCACGCCTCGGCCACGCGCCCGTGCGCCGAGCGCTCTCATAATTCAGACATTTGACGTGTGCTCTTGCGTAGATAGGCGCGCGTACGTGCCGGTGAAAAGTTTATCGTAAAGAGCGCGATTAAAGTACGTCGGAAATATCGCGACAGACTCTCAACGGGGGGATAGGTATCGGCAAAAAAGGAGTATTTAAAAAACAAGTTGATAGAATTTTTCCGCAAAAGTTACATTATCCGTATCGTAAGAAATCAATGTCCTAATAACTGAATGTGCTCAGTGATTGAAAAATCAATATACCTATAATTATCAAGATATTTAATAACAGCAAACTAAAAAAAAAGAAATTAAATATTTTCCATCAAAATAAGTAATAAAAACATAATTTTATTGTGAAAAAATTGTTCCGTTCTACAATAGTTTCGCAGGGATAATCATATTTTCATTCATGTTTTTATTATCTTTAATAAGACATATGTCTGTTTACATTTTTTAATTTTTTAAAATATTGTACTGTATTTATCTAAATAGTGTATTTTTTTAATGTATGATTATAAAAAGCTGAAAATTAAATTTAAACAATTTATTTTATTACAAGTTTAGTTATTGTGTGGTACAGTCGATATACACTGAACCAAAAATGTACGTAAATACAATAATAGTATTCATTGGTATTAATAAAAAATTCATTAAAATTGGTCCAATGAACAATTTTATTCCTATAATGATTTAGGTTTTATAAAATGATCAATTTGAGT
>NW_017296613.1:393264-393998 GCF_001594075.2 Trachymyrmex cornetzi | reverse complement strand
ATGAACATATTTGTTGGAAGAATGAACTTTTTCATTGATTTAATTAAATGTTATATTAAGTTATGATATATTCAAGTACAGCATATTAATAAACAGTGATTTGTTATATTAATAAATCCAGTTATTAGCTAATAAAAAATACTCAATAAAATATTCATAATATCTATTAAAAGTTCATTATATCAATGAATTTAAAGTTAGTAAATGTCATTCATTGATATTATGAATAACATTTTTTTCAGTGTAGCGTATATCAATAAAATATCACTTAAGCGTTCTTTTTTATATATAGTTATATTATAAGATATTAATATTTTTCAATCACCGACAAAACAAAGTTTTGTATGGATATTAATTCTTTTTGTATTGGGAATAAGTTTCCGCCCATTGTAGAAAGATGTTGTTAGTAGCATTGCTTGTGTGTTTGATAGAACGGCAACACATGTGTTTGAAAGATTTGTGTTCAAACTTTTGAGCCCAATAGTTGACATTCGTTCGAAGCGTAAAAAAGAGTAACTTTTTTGCGTTGAAGATGTCGGAATTTATTCCCAAAAAGCAACATTTGCGGGAAGTTTTACTCCATTATTTTATTTTAAAGAAAAGTGCTGCAGAATCGCATCGTTTGCTCGTAGATGTTTACGGTGAGCATGCTCCATCGAAAACCAGTTGTAAAGAATGGTTTCGGTAATTCAACAGTGGTGATTTTGACGTGCGTGACAAAGAACGCGAAGGTG
>NW_017296613.1:369736-392594 GCF_001594075.2 Trachymyrmex cornetzi | reverse complement strand
GAAAAGTGGGAGAAAGTTGTCGCTTCCGAAGGAGCATACTTTGAATAAACTCACTTATATAGATTTGTTTAAATAAACACATCTTTTTCTTTTCAAAAGGGCGGAAACTTATTCCCATACCCAATATATGATATTAATATTTTTCAATCACCGACAAAATAAAGTTTTGTATGGACATTAATTCTTTTTGTATATTGCTATTAATTAATAATCAATAATATAGAACTGATTATATATCTTTTTACTTATAGTATAGTCATTGGGACATTTACCTTAATATGTGACTGGCAGCTCACCATCACACTCTCGACGATAGTTCGCGGTTCATAGTTGGTCAATACAACGCCTCACAACTTTCTCCATGATATTAAACGAATTATATGATATTTCTAATATCAACTTAAAATTGTTGATTAATTCTTGTATTTGAAAATATTTTCGCTATAAAATATTAGTTAAAATTAGTTGTCAGTCAATAATCAGTCAAAGTAAACTAATATCAGACGATATTATTCCAAAGATTTTGATGATTAGCCAGATATTAGCCTGAAATTAACTGCAAAACAACAAATAATTGGGCTTATAATGGTTTTATAGGCATCAAAATGATGATATATTTCTGCAGTTTTAGGTAAATAACTTTAAAACGAATAAATGAATCTATAAATAAACCTTTGCATGAATATTTATTATTGTTTGATCAATATATTTATAAAATTTGATTTAATTCTTTCTGTTACTTTTTGTAAATAAGTATTACAAATATTTACAAAACGTGATTTTACATAAGACTTGAGATAAAAAAAATAAAATAACTTTTAAATCGGTAAAAGAATTGTATCCAAACTTTATATAGATATTCGCATAATAATAGAGTAATCTATAAAATTTTTCTATTTTTGGTACTATGTTTAAATGTGACGTATATCTTTAAAGTAGAAAATATTTGTTTCACTGGAAAAAACAAATTCATATACTGTGATAAAGGATTGGATTGACTATGTTGATCGCTACCGATATGAATCGGTTAATGGGTCAATTTGGCAGGCTTTTAAAATATTAATATCAATGTATGCTCATTTAATCGCATTTTTAAAAACGTACCAATAGATGGCCCACCCTGTACTTGCGAAGGGAAAATGGGACATCCATTAATTCAAAACTAGTCCCTCTTGCTTCTGCAAAGATACTTATTTTCTCAAACGGCCGGCGGACCCAATTTCTCCAATGACTATGCAATCCCGGACCGAATGGGGCGACTCTAAGACGGAAAAATAAGTCGACAGTTTAACGATCACGGACGCTTTATTTAAAAAATACGAGAGCCATTTTACGATGTTAGGTGAAGACCAGAAAGGAACTAAACTACCCCGTAAAGATATCACAAATGCCAAGAAAATATATTATTAGGTTAACGTGTAAATGTAAATGTTTGTAAGTTTATATAACGCAGCTTTTTCTGGATCACGTTACTTCAACGTAAACCGGAAATTTTTGCATTTAAAATGTCGAGCAAAAGTAAATCAAACTGTATTAACATTTTGTATGGTAAATTATTTACTTTTTATATCACTTTAACAGAGTTTTAAACTTTTTTATGCAAACGCGCGATTGTATCACGGATGAGTCCCGCGATAAATGGAGTTTTGACGCGCGGTGAAAAAACTGACGAAAAAAAAAAATATATATAATGCACTCATAAAGGAAAAATACAAATAAGAAAAACGTTGGTTTTATGAATGTTGATTATTTGGTCGAATAGAAATACACTGAATAGGAGCACAGTACCGTATGCCCTCGGTATAGTAACACTCGAATATCATCAGTATACGTATACCCGCGGGCGAGATGCGACTACACATAGACGTGCGTTTAAATTTATTGAAGCTTTGTTGGCTCATGGAATGGCGCACGGTATCGCATGCCCGCGCTTTTTTATTCACGCCATGGAGCAAAGGGACTGCGTGCTCTGTGCGCGATACAGCAACGACACTTTTCAGTTCTGAAAAAATAATGCCTTTATTACACGAGAGACACAAGCGACATTTGCGATCGATTGGACGCCCGAAACTGAGATGTAGCGTAAACTGTTTCTATTGTATAAATCATGACGTTAACATGCATACTGTCGTAAATTCTATATATTACTAAGAAAAACAAATTTATTTTACAACTAAAATAAAAAGCAGCATGTATTGTATATATATATATATATATATATACTTAAATTAAATTGGAAATTGGAACACTCTAAAAAATATTAGCGTGGATTTAACATCATGCGATGTCTACATGACTTTCAACAGTTTGTTAACATGATGTAGATTTAACACCATGAGTTTTAAATCTGCATAATGATAGTGTTGATATAAATAGAGGTTATAAATGCATAACACCATGGTGTTAATATTAACACTGACATGGTGAGAATTATACGGTGTTAATTCCACATTGATATTTTTTAGAATAAGGACTTATCATATAACAGTGGGTTAATTCATATCTTTCCAAACAGCTCATTGTTGTAGTAATTAGTTGTTTAATCGACAAATTCTAATATAATAATAAAATCTAATAATAATTATTAAAATCGTCCACTTTTTGATGAATTTCTATTTGTCAAAAAGTATTTCCATATGTAATTAGTCAATTTAATAAAATTAGTATACATGCCATGTTACTTTTTATTTTCGTTATGAAATAAATTTTCTTAGTAAATATATTTTTCTTGATAACAGAATTTATGGATATTATAATTTATATTAAATAGCAAGCACGAATAAGTATAAAATACAGCAAGGTTACATAATTATTTTTCTAATTTTATATTTGCATGTATTTTGTTAAGTATTTCCTGAAAAAAATATTTTAATCATCCTTCATCTTGTTTTTCAAGACATTATTTTTATTATGCTGTTATATATTTTTGGAAGGTAAAAATACATAACATCTTTTCTTTTAAATGACGTAGCATACGCAAGTAAAACGTATTCTAGTGAAACATATTCAAGAAATTTAAAGGGATAATCTCTAAAGAGAGAGATTATTCCAATACGCGCGTTAAAAGGCGATAATATCTTTCCAGTCAATTAATACTGAATCGTCGTTAAAATCGCCTTCATTCTGTTTCATCGTGCAGCAAATCAGATTCCAAAATGAAGCCTCATACCTTTTTTATCCTACGCAACCCATATCATTCCCCTCTTAAAGCTAATGAAACTCGTCGGGATCTACATCTGTGTACCCCCCGGAAATACAAATTGCTCACTGATTGTTAAACGTAATCCCGCAGCGATTTGTCAATCAGTCGAAGACAATTCGTCGAGTTCGGCACAACAGCCTCCGATTTAAGGAGGTTGTAAGGGCATAAAACATACATATTAATATTTTCGCTTTAAACAAACTACATACACGTGAAAGTTGTGTTCATAACATTCTAGTTTTATTGAGCAACACATTTTTACAGGTTATTTATTTTATTTGTTATTAATTTTATTGTTATAAACAAAAATTGTTAAAATAATAAGAAAAATCTAAATGTTTTTATATAAATATATTAAGTACTAAACATGACTTATGCAAAGTTTCATTGAGATTCACCATTAGTTTATAACAAATAACAAATTTTATTTATTTACTGAACAATTAATGTCTGCATCTCAAGATAATTTTACAAAAATATTGTTGAATTCCTAGAGTATTTATATTAAAAAATTGAGATTTTTATCATTATTTTATAATACATTTTTATATATTTATATTAGAGTACAAATTAAAAAAATATTACTACTTATTTAAATGACTTTTGATCCAGATGGTCAATTATTTCTACTTTTTTTTGTATTATTATTAAATGAAATTTAGAATAGTCTGTAATTTTTTCAAGTACCTAGTTCTTAACATATTGCGTTTGCCTTACAACCTCCTTAATGTTATAATCTTTGTTTGCCCTCTCATAGTCGACGTTTTATACGTACCAAGCGTTATTTGTTCATGACGCGGGGCATTTTGTCGGGCGATCGAATGGACGTTTAACGTCGGATGTTTCCGCGAGTGCACGTCTAATCGAAACGCGTGTCCGGTTCGACATCGGCGCGAATATTCGGGGCCGATTATAGTGGTTAGCTTAATTGCATCGGCGCAATTTCTCGACTGGCTTGCGGGTTAGGCTCACCGGTTTTGGGGTCGGCATTAACGCATGCTACTCGAAACGAGCCGACACAGCACAGCGGTTGTCGATCCGTTCGATAATCAGCGCAATATATGCAGTATATACACTTTCGCGTTTGCCAGAAAACGGTAAAAAAATATATATCGAAAAGTCGTCCCTTTGATAACTACTGATCCGAACATAAGCGCTTTGGGAATGGATCCTTGTGCGTTTCGCGTTACCGCTATTGTGCGAGTTACGGATTAAAGTGTAACGAGCGTTTTAAAGAGGGTACACCTGTTTGAACCAGTAAAAACCGTCGTATTTTTCAAAGAGATCTGCGAACGAGGGAAAAATCGGGAATTGCGCGATTTTCAGACGTATATCTTTCGCACCTGATATATACGTGATATTCTCTCTCTCTCTCTCTCTCTCTCTCTCTCTCTCTCTCTCTCTCTCTCTTTAAACGAAATTAGGAAAAGAGTGTCTCTGCGCACGAGTGGTATTACGTTCCGTTGAAATATAATTCCTATTTCGCAGGTAACCCGCGGCTATTGTGCAAGTTGAACTAGCGCGCAGCGCTTTGAAACAAAGAATGCTTGCAGGCACACGCATTACTCGCAATGAATATCGTTATTGCTGTCGTGATACTCGAGACAGAAATCGTGCCTGCGAAGTGAAATTCAGGCGCAGAATAAACTTTATTCCAACGGTATTATCACCGAAAAGACATTTCCCTGATGGCGTTTCTGGTGTCCGCGTCTGAACGAAATTATCGAGATAATCACATTGCGATCCGTTGACTTTGTTATTCTTCGATTCACGAATCTCGATGTTATCGCACTCGGCAAGTCGCGACTGTCTCGGAGTGTATTCTATGCGAGGTACGAACTTTGACCATTAATATCGCGTCCTTGATTCGCGGGAGTAACTTCAGAGTTCGGTCTTTTGAGCAATAATCGATCTCTTAGGTGCACGGATAATTTCCATGCAAGCTTCTGATGTAATTGAACCGGTGATTCGACATAATTGAGCGCCAACTCGAGGTGAGTTAACCACCCAATCGACATGTTTTACAGGCAATACTGTGGTGATGCGGATGTATTTAATATGCACCTTGGCTGATATTCATAGTCTCAGTTCTTATTTTAAGTCTTAAGTAATGTCTAAGATGCGCTAATACGATTCTGATTGGTTTATGATATCTTAAGATTAAATTTAAAATAGCTTTAAATATATGTATAAGACTGAACATAGATCTTCGACTGTCGCAGGAATTTTTGTAATCGATCGCCCGATTATTATTTTGTGCCTGACTTTTTATTAATGTTTTTCAAAATATTTATATATGGATATTTGATCGATATATGCGACATAGGAATAACACAAATATCATTCCCGAACCGCGTGCATAAATATAAATATACATATATTTATCGCCATAAATTTGTAAAATGTTTTTATAATATAATTTTAAGTAAATTTCTCACATTAAATTAATTTTCCAGTAAAATATATTTTTCGTTAAATAAAAATCTCAGCTATATTAAAAGTCTTCTTCTAAAAACGGCGATAGATTAGATTCATAAAATTAATGCGAAGTGTTTTCGCGGTTCATATATAAATGATAATAAGTAGGAAATATGTGTCCATTCAAATTGATATACATGGTGTTCTGGAACGACACAGATGACCATCTCAGAGTTAATAAAAAGAATTGATAATAGAAGCAAAATAAGTTAATCGTAGTAATTATAGTCAAATAAATAAAATACAATTTGAAACTTTTTACGTACAAATCAAACCGCTCGAGGTTTTGCTATAAGTTGTAACGTAGCAATTGTCAGTTATCAAATATAAAATTGCAACGTAGCAATTATATTTGATAACTGACAACAAAATTATTTTTAACTGTTTTATCTGTAGATCGCGTGCGATAAGTTTTCAAATTTTATTTATTTATTTGACTATAATTAACAACTTATTTTATTTATATTATCAATATTTTTATTAATATACTAAAGATGACTTAATTAAAGATCGAAATGTTTGCCATTGTATGTATTTAAATTTAGCTCTAACCAGATTTCCCCGCTCATTGACCACTTTATACATATAAAAAATTTTTTGGCAGCTATAATAAAAGTTGCGGTTCACTTGTTCTATGAAGTATACAGATCAAGATAACGAGTGATATCACTATGACCTTTTCATAATCTCACAATGACATCACAATTAATTCGTAATTATTATAAGTCTATTGCTTTAGGAGTATTCTTTTTTTTAAGTCAATAATTAATTATTTGCGTTTAGAAAAGACTTTGTCATTAAAAGTAAAATATATGAAAATTTTGTGTTACATTAATTCAGAGTGGCCTATTTCATTGCATATAAAATTTATTATTCAATAAAAAAACTGTCGCTTTAATGAAAAGACACGTTTCTTTTATGCGCACGAGAAATTGCGGACTTGACGATTGGTCCGGAAGAAGCGTCAATTTGTTTTCTCTCCCAGGGTATAAATTGTATTAACGCGGAATGGAATCTTGTGATTTTGCATTTACTGGCGTATTGTATGAAAAATGAGAAAGAAGTATATTTGTATCCCGATATCTCGATGGGACAATGTGCCATTGACAGCCAGCGGTGCAGCTTATGCGATAAATTGCGCTTTAATTCAGTCGCTTCTACTCAATACATCGCCACCGTTCGAAATTACTTCTCCAATTAACAGACACATTTTATGTTGCGTTCGTCAATAATCGATATCTCTTGTCTGTGTGCCTACATATCAAGCCTATGCGCTTGAAGCGGAATGTGTTGACGTACCTATACCGCCCGCTGCCGCGCTGGTTTGGCTCGTTGAATGTGTTTGGATGTGTCTCGATGCATGTTCTGATTGCTTGCTCAGCGAATCGCCAATGTGTGTGTCTATCAGAATACGTCAGAATACGTGCAGCGACCGTTTCGACATGGCACGTTTAATAATTATATCTTTTTATGTAACATATTAAAATCGCAGGTAGCGAATATTTATCCCATACGGTAATTTAAATAATGCGATTCACTCGGTGCGTAACCAAATATCCTTATTAACGATTACTTTTTCGAGAGAGCAACGAGTATCGTGATTCGTTATTCATTCGTTCTCCTCTGATTTCTCGAAAATGAATATCCGATAATCGTTTTGCTAAAAGAAACATAGCGACCTTTAATTCACGGACAATAGAAGCATTCTCAAATCTGCTCCAATTCGTTCGCTTTACACTAATTGATCCTAGTGGATCCGATCGGTCACGTTGCTCCCGATAATTTGATGCGTGTTCTCCGAATACAAAGACGCCCTCCTAGAGAGAAATGGCTTTGTGACAATGAAAGCTCGTGCCGGCGCGTCTGGAGAACACTGTTGTTGAAATACCATGATCTGTCTTTCTTCTTCGCACATCGTCGTCCAAGAAGCTACGGAATTTAGATGGGAAAGCCAAGTCAAGTGATAGTGTATTTTGCATGCTACGATCGTCTACTTTGTACAAAGTGTCGCGCGCATCAGATTCGGGAGTGGAATCGATCTTTGCAAGAATCGCCCTCCCCCAACCGATGCGTCAGTCGTTTCTATTTGCTTGAATTGTTAGTACACGTACATCCAATTTGAAAAAAAAAGTACAATATATGTATTAATATGAGTTGAGTTATAATGTAAAATCGTGTTTGATAAAAGCAAAATAAAATATTAGCGAGAAATTGAAGAGCAAAGAGATAGGTGGAGGAGAGAATAGTTATTTATTATGCGCTCTGAGATTACGTCTCCTCAAGCGCTACGCATAATACAGTTATTTCACAACAAAAAAAAAATTAATAAAAAATATCAATGTATGCTCATTTGATCGCATTTTTAAAAACGTACCAATAGATGGCCCACTCTGTAAAAACGTACCAATAGATGGCCCACCCTGTATTATAGCAACATCATTAGATACAGAAATAGAATTTTATAAAGAGAGAAAAAAGTAAGCATGGAAATATAAGTAATAAGAAAAAAAAAGAGTACAAAATATGATACTTTTACAAATGAAATTAGAGAACTGCAGTGACTGGATCGCATATCGTTATAATAAATAGTTACAAAATTTATATTTGAATGTATGTAGAAAAGAGGTATTACGTAGGGGAAAGTTACTGAATGCGTACCACTTAACGTATTTTTTATTATATTTCTCATTTAGAACTGATTTGTGTGCAAATGAAGATTAGAAATTGTACTTTGATATTTCAAGTACCTATTATTACACGTTTTATCTTCTATCAATATCAAATTAATTCACTGGGAGTCTTTTTGCAACATGCTGCAAAAGGTCCGATTTAGGCAACCGGTCGCCTAAATCGTACCTGTAAGTATCCCAAATCGTACCGTCTTTGAAATTGACAAAATATAATATTATTTCTAATTATTCTTATACAGGCGTTTGGAACATTGCTCGGATGCATCATGATTGTTTTATCTTTTATGTTGTTCCAAAGCAAAGACAAAATGATGCATCCGAGGCACCATAACCTAAAAGGCTGTGATTCCGAATGAAGCCATATATAAGAGGTGGTACGATTTAGGAAACTTCATCGATTTTATAAAAATATTTATTTAATCTTTGTAACGGATGTAAATATGTATATCAATGAATGTAAAATATTCTACAATAAACTTTCTTTTGTGAAAATATAACAATTCAGAATAAAATTATATCATTACATTACTATCGGCTATATAAATTGATCAAAAATTAACATTTGTTATATCTGATTTTTTAAAATGTTGTTTGCACGCACAAAATAAGGTATAGCCTGTTGAATTTTTGTCTATACATTACTCATTTTTCATTTAGTTCATATTTTTGTCATTAAATGTTGCTTATATTACGTAATAATATGAAATATCGACGAGATACGATTTAGATGACCAGTACGCATTCAGCAACTTTCCCCTATATCCTGCAGGGGTATTATTTCATAATCCTGCTGCGTACACCTAAATGATCGTTTAAAGAATTCGATTCGATAAAGATAGATGTACATATTGTAATTTATCAAGCGCTCTAAAATCGGATTCTCTCAAGCCGAAAGCAATATGTAGACAATCGACAAAATATAGAAAATTATTAAGAGCCAAATATATAAAATAAAAATAACAAGAAATTAATAAAAATAAACGATATGAAAATAAGATTAGGAATATATAGAAACATAATGAAAGACAAAAACGTAACGTATTTCAGAAATTAATTAGAATTATAGTAGAAATACTGACTTTAACGCGAAGGGTTAAATACTAAAAGAATTTTTTTTTTACATACGTAAAACATGCGCATAATTAAAATATGCCTAAGTAAAAGCTATTGTGACGAATACAAGTTATGAATTTATGCTTAATCCTCGAACGTCACACTTATTTTCGATACCTTTGGACGGCACACATGGGTCATTCGTGTCCGACTCGATTTTAAGGCTCTTAAAGAGTGCTCGAAAATTTCTGTAAAAATTCGTACATTTTCTTTAAGGTCTCTACTAAATTATTTTACTATGCAAACATTGGAAAAAATAAAAACGAGTAAAACAAAAATTGGAAAAAAACGTTTAGAAAAATTATGAAAATTATTTTCTGTACCAGAAAAAGAAAATAATTCAGTTTTGATATAAAATTTGTAACTTTGATTTTTGAAGAAAACAGCAGTTTTTGATTTTTTTGAAGTACACAAAGATGATTATTTTTAATACATGGACACGAAAGACCCATGTGTGACGTTTCAGGGTTATAAATGATTGTATAGTTTACACTTAAAGTTACGTAGAGAAGTGGCAGAATGAATGTCCTGCGGGATGTTATTTCAAAACTCCGTAGTACAACTATTAAAAGATCGTTTAAAGAACTTCGTGCGAATGAGCGAGAGAGAAAGAGGGAGAAAGGGATAGAGAGAGAAATTAAATTAACACTCTTTAAAGAAGCAGATTTAGTGTGCAGAAAAGATCTGTAATATTTTAAGAAATAAAATAAATAAATCTAGACATAAGATTGAATTAGAAGAGATTATGCTTCCACAGTCTCAGATATTAAAATATTAATCAAGTCTTTAGTTCCATGATGAAATAGCGTTTCGCGCTAACAATCTTTTTCAGAGATCCATTTGTCTCATCGGTTCTGTTCATCTGTCGCTTTTATATGATACGATATTTGAACCCGGAGAGAGTGCGGTAGTATAGCAGTAAATGAGACGTTAACCGCTTCGCGCAGGTGTGTCCTTTCCAATATTCTTTTTCGTAGCGGCCAGCGATTCACGTTCGAGCGTTAAAACGTTCCTTAAATATCGCGTCCATGCTCAAGGGTGAATTACGTTATTCTGGCAACGTCGAACGTATGCTAAGAGAAAAGAAAGAGAGGAGGGGGAGGGGGAGGAGGAGAGAGAGAGAGAGAGAAAGGAGAGGAGAGGAGAGGAGAGGAGACGACAGAGTGAGAGGGGGAGGATAGGAGAGGAAGGAACGCATGACGGCATAGAATCGGGCTTACATTGGCTCTGTGCGGCGATTTCTTAGGCGCTCGCCGCAATAACTACCCATAATGCTTCGAAACGTGGAGCAAGCGAAACCATCTCATCGTTTGCCCGCTATCCGCCTATAAGACGGTCTTAACGGTTATCGGGGGATTGCACAACCTCTTCAAGAATACTAATAACAAAATGGAGATCTAAGCGAATTTTCTGCTTGTACGATGATCATGGATTAGCTCTGATCTGATGTTTATGGCCGCTGGAACACATAAAGTTCAGCATCGCGATCGATTTTATTTCAAGCATAATTTCAATCCTACCGAAGAGGTAGGATCGATTGAAGAGAATCGAGAACTTATTATCGAAAGTAACTTATCGCACGATTAAAATATTATGTTATATTCTCGCTATCTCACGTAATTCTTGACTACTGTTTGTTCTTGACTCCTTTGAGTGCTATAAGCTGAGAGAGGTGGAAGCCTAAGATACATAGACGAGCGACAGAAACAACTTTGCACCATGTTAACGGATGCTCCTGTTCCAGTCGAGATATTAGGTGTAGAAGGTTGAGATGTTAGATAATCCTGCTTAAAATGTATCTTCCAAACAACGCGTATGCAGTAAGACGAGCTGTTATTAGCTCCTGCAGTGTCATACGATTAAATCAGAATATAATATATATATATATATATATATATATGTGTGTGTGCAGAGATATAACCCGTGTTAGGCTCAAAGGATCGCGAAAGGTTTCGGTTGATCTCTGGTGCAATCAAGTACGATAAATCTTCACGATCTTCATATCCGTTCGTTTGTCAGTTCCTCGATTGAAACGGCCGTGAAACTTGTGCAAATCACGGGATTTGGATCGAGTTTTCTAGAAAATGAAGGAGAAAGATTGGGGAAATGGGAAATAAGTTCTGTGGATTAACAGCTATGTAGTGAGGTAGTGAGGGCGAAACTTTTTCCGCATCTTCTTGGAGCGCGTTTCTGCATTAAGATCCGGATTTAAAACAAGTCTCGTTTACACGGACGCTGTGGGTAAAACAATGCGAAAACAAGTAAGCTAAGGTAAACACATAAAAGATTATACCTAACAATGATCCAAGTTAAATTGCAATAACACGCGGTAGTATATAGTTTTGTGCACCATGGGTAATTTTCGTGGCGAAATTATATTTGAATTTTTCTATTCAGTTATGCTTGAAACGACGAAATGTTAGTTTGGAGTGAATAAAATTAACTAGAAATAAGTAAAATTTATGTAATATACATATATAACATATACGTAATCGAAGAGCTACAAAAAGTGTCTTTGGTATGCCGCATTTGCTTTCATCTACAATTTCTTTGACGAATTTGACGTCCATTTTTTTTCTAACGAATTGGGGGTCATCTCTTTACGTGTACTTTCTGGTTTATACAAAAAATCCTTTGTCCTTTCTAATTCTTTTGTCTTTCATCTATAGTCTGACCTATTGTAAAACTGTCAGCGCAAAATCAATTTTTGTGACATACCTTTACAATATTATATGCAATAAGCACAGAGCTTTAGAACTTTCGTTTTTAAATATTCGCTTTGTACTTCGTTTTTTTGGCAATTTATTTTATGTACTGTTAAATGTATAATATCAAATAATATCCAATGTAAATTTTTAATCAATGCTATAGATTGTCACTGGTCCTATTCAATATATGGTTAATTTAATTAAAACAATGGAGTTAAATAATTCAGCTCAAAATATTAAGCTCGGCTTAAATTTAGTTTATTATTTACAAAATGCACGTTAATATGGACGTTGCGCTTATTTTGAAATTACACAATTTAATCACAGAAATAGGTTAAGATTAGACGTATCTAGTTATTTTTTTAACCATATTGTCGCGTTGATAGAAAAGTAACACATCTCAAAATTAACAATTTTTCAATACAGCATTTTTTAAATTCTGAATTTAAACAACGTTTTAATTAGGATAATGAATATGCATAACTTCATTTTCTTTCTATATTATACTTTCAATTATAATGTATTCTTTAAAATTATGTCATAAATTTTCAAAATTTGAACACTGCAATCCTAATATATAATAGTGTATAGTGTAGTGTAAATTTTATCCTTTATCAGAGTTATCACTTTGAGTATATCAAATTTTAAAAACAATTAATTACTAATGTGTTTGAAGAAAAGCGTCACATTCAAATTTCTGGTTTGAAAATGACCTCAATTCAAATATTTAATTTCTTAATTATACCGAATAATATCGTAACTTAAAATAAGAAGTATTTTTATAAATAAAACCAATTAAAATAGAGGAAGGTCACCGATATCGACATACCACTTTGTTTTTAGACAATATTTCTTAAACAAAAGGTAAAAATACTACTTCAAAAACGTAAATATAATGTAAAAAGTGTCTTCTATCAGATAGTATAAGCAATTTTTATAATACTGTTTGCAATTTTGCAATAATTAAGTTTTTCGTAAGTTATGCAAAAATGAGCGTCTGACAAAATGGGCTCCAAAACTGACATAGTAGGCAATAATACCAACATTCCTATTCTATAAATAAAGATATGTCCTATTCTGTAAAGAAAACTAATTTATGAAACTATAAACATTTAAAATGACATAATATTATCAATAATACAGTCACTATTATTTTAATTACGCAATTTGCAAAACAACACCGTAAGAATTTTCTTCTCGGATTCATAGAATTGGTTTTTAGCTGATTTGGTATAGAATGGTAAGCCACAAATATATGAATTATGAGTTTGTACTTCTTTAATTAGCTAAACAGATCATGATTTTATTAGTATTAATAAAGTGTAATAGTTAGTTTTTGAGAAATAAGGGGATGTCACTTTAGGAGACCTATGTCAGTATCGGCGACTTTCCTCTACACTTAAATTATCTTCCAACAAATTTTAATTTAAACGTAAATTACCTTTTAAGCAAAATGGCATATTTTAATTCCAAATAAAACATTTTTCTCTAATTATTATAACATCAATAATATTCATTTATGATATCTAATTAAGAAATATATCTTTTTTATATAAAACGATTACTGCAAATTTTATTAGATGACAAGTGATACTTTTGCCTTCTAGCGATAAATTGGGACACACAAATACATATTGGGACTATAAATATGTTTCAAAAAATTAATCTTGAAAGCTGATTTTTCTTTTTTGATTACCTTAAAAATACTAATTTTTAATTTATGTCACTTTTTTATCAACGCAGCGATATGTTTAGTGTTAAAATAAATTTCAATATACATGAAAATAACAAAATATTATTTAATTCAATGAATTGATCTAAATTTAATCCTTTAAAGATGTATGATAATTTAAAACAAAAAAAATTATTAAAAAATTACATATTATCCTAGATCGCATTTAAAAGAAATGCAAAAAGATTAGCGATGATCTACCATCTGGTTAAAAGTGATTTCAATAAGAAGTAATATTTTTTTATCTGCTTTTTAAATAAAAATGTATAAAAAAATATAGTATAAAATAATGATAAAAATCTGTTTTTATATATATATATATATGAGAGAGAGAGAGAGAGAGAGAGAGAGAGAGAGAGAATATATTTACTATATAAATATTTTTTATATAAGTACTTGAATATGTATATAAGTATTCGAGGTGATTTATGTAAAGTCACATTGCGATGCAAAAATCAATTACCCTAAATAAACAAAATATATTTGTTTAAAATTTTTGTAATTAATCAGTGAATCACAATACAATTTTGCATGTCATTTTAAATTTAAGTACTTTGAGTGCTGATAAAACAATATTTCGAATTTTATTATTTTCAAAATTTTAGCTTATAACAATAGAAACAATAAAGTAAATAAATGAACGAATAAAGTAAATAAACTGTAAAAATGTATTATTCAATAAAAATAGTATATCAAAGATAATTTTTATATAAATATAGTTTGTTTAAAGTATAAATATTAATATATATATGTGCTATATATGTATATGCATCTATCATTCTTTTTTAATATTTAACAAGGTGGGAAAAAGTTTTCAGTTTAATGATGTTCGACTGGTTCAATCGATACACTTATTTGTTTTAGCAAAAATCGAATCGATAACAGAACGTAATCCTTAAAACTGTAAGCTTGGAGTTACATATTCGTTTCGTTAAATGCTTACAGTTGATTGCGAGTAAATAATCTAGTCCCGTGAGTCCGCTCGAAAACGGAAAATCGAACGCAAAAATAGATTCTCTCCGACTCTCTCTTGCGTCGCACACGGCCTCACCCATGGATGTTCCCTCCCGGCACAGCCAGCTTTGGTTCGGCCTTCTCTCGTCGATAAACCCTATCAAATGCAGGCGATGAAAGCTTGCGGCCCTGCTCGCGCCGCGGCCGGCCGGGGCCGCGCGCCGTTCATCTCTCGTTGCGAAGCGATTTCAGTGCGCACGCAACGCGATGGGGGCTCGTCATAAATCTGACGCGACGGGGTGCTCACTGCTCGGCGGCAGTAATTAACCATTCGTTGACTGTCAATTCTTTCAGCGGTTAGGGGCGATTGGATCGATACGTCTCCTCTACGCTGGTGTCTACGCTCGAAGAAGCTCGCACGGCGAGAACGCGAGGAGCGAAAGAGACGCGCCGATTGATGGGATTGATTATGGTGAGATTAACGAGAGTGACGAATTGTTATTTGTTCCCGCGGCAGCGTACGTTTATATTCCGCTCGCCGATAATTAATTCCTCTCGAAGGTTATCCTGACTAATCGTCCGGTCTTAGAAACAGCTTCCCCGAGACAGCTTGGTCGACGCAGCTGCCAGGCGTGTTCGTTTTAATGAGAGTGCACGTCTAGATTCGAAGAATCCGATTAATGCCGCGCATAGCGATAAATATCGTCGTGGAGATCAATGTGATTTATTACTCTGTATCCCGGGATTCGTTCAACTATCCCTATATAATTTACGTGCAGCAAACTTATAGTACAGCGGTACAAATAATACAGCTAAGAGAATTGATGCGTACACGTCGGATGTTGCGTCCAGTTCGGAATTAATGATTCGGCTGCGCTTGCGCGCGTATATTTTATTCTTTATTTTTTTGTGTATCTTTTTCTAGCTAAACAAATATCATCTCGTAAGATAGCTACTTCTTTTTATTTACTTACGATCCTCTTTACGTACAGCCCTCGATGATTAATCAAGCTTGAAAAATCAACTGGAACGTAACGATGATATCTGATAAATATGCTAAGTATACAGAAGCGCACGTATGATACGTAGCATATTTCGAATTTGTTTGACAAGTCGTCTGACGGGTAAGTGCAACGAATTTGAAATTCTAAATATTGCACCAGGGGGACCCCCTGTAGGTATTGCGTGCAATCGATCATTCGTAACAAGTTCTCCGCTAGGATATATCCCATTGAAAATGCTTTCGAAATACACTCGATACATATCTGTGTTGCAATACGTAATGCAACTGCATGATACAAAAAGTAATCACAGTACCGCAATTGTTAAACGATATTTGTCACGACTAGATTTTGTGCGGAAATGTTTTACTGTAAAATAATTTCATTTAAAAAAAAATAACACTTATGGTAGGTAATTTTGGGAACCATTATTAAAGGTATATGTTTATTACACTTTTAAGTAAAGTTATATAACTTATAAATAGAATTATTTTCCTTTGTAGTATCTAATTAAATAATTTGCAAAAAATATTTATGATTGAATTAAGTTTATAAAAATATTTAGGTAATAATTCATCGACGAATGACGTATAATTTTTCCATGTCGATATGTACAAATGTAAAAATACAAATTATAGGTAATATATGTAAAATTACTGTTATATAATATATTATACGATATTAAAAAATTTATACATTTACATAAAATATACTATTATTATTGTAACTTTCCGTCTATTATAAAGATATGTATTATATTTATGTTATTAGATATATATATAATAATTAGAGGTAAAAGTACTAATTTTTGTAAAAACACAATTTTATACATTTCCACTGTAAATTGTGTAATTTTTACACATATTATTTATATAATTTTACATATTTTTTTTACAATGTTTATATATGTATAATATCTTATACATTTGAATGTAATAATGATCAAGAACGGACAAATCGATGAATAGGTTTAATTAGCAATTAGCGTTACTATAAATTGATCCGTAAATAATTGCGGTAAGTATTCGTGATTTTAATAGGCTAACGTCTATATAGCTTATGCTTTTAATAAGAAATTAGGACGATGCAGGCGAATATTGCTAATAGCATTAAAAAACAGCTGCAATTTGCAATGCGGTCCACGGTGGTGCTCAGAAAAAAAAGATCGTATCTTACCCAACATTCAATTTTCGTTTGGCCACAGACTGTCGACGATGGTTCTTATTTGCGAAGGTAATGTAAAGCATCCGATATTTGCCGAGTGTGTCGGCGTCTGTTTCGTCGACGGTGAAAGAATATCGCGCCGGTGTGGTGGATAAAAATAAAACGGTGAGTGCTATAAAACGGTATCAGCGAAGGGACACAACATGGGAAATTGTTACTCTCCGGCAATGTGTAGGGAAAAGCAGAGTGAAATGCGAAGAGTCCATCTGCATAGGACGGGGAATCAGGATTGGGATAGTGCGAGTGAAATGGGACGAGAAAACGCGAGAATTACACGACAATTGATGCGAGAGTGTCGTCGGTGCTGCTGGTCGATCGGCTTTTTCCACGTGATAAAGTTCAGTCAATTAATGTCCACTGGTTAAGTCACTTTGCCGCCATCGATAAAATCGAAGAGACGTCGAGAGATTTGGCTTATTTGTACATATCTGCTAGGGGACCAGGAAATCGGATCCGATTTATTGAACGACGCGGCGACGCGACGCCGACGAAGTGAAAACCGGGGAAATGTCGCATCGTGATAACCATGTAGCTTTATTTACTACCGGCGTGTTTAGCGAAGCACCAGGCGGTAGTGGCCATTGGAATATATTATCATCTGCGAACGCCATTCTAGTTAGATACGTGTGTCAATAATGTTTAGTATGCGACTTGCTTAAAATGCACGAGAATGTCTCATCTCGTGCGTTATCAATTTTCCGGAATTGCGAATATTGCGAATAGAACATTGTATGGCCAGCTTTAGTAATGTCCAAATATTGTTACTTTCCTCTATTTAATGGTTAATTATTTTCGGGCGAATGTATACTGTACATTTATAGTGCGTTCGCTGGATGCAAAGCATATCTCTTGTCAGGAATGTTTTCAAAATTTTCAACATTTTAGAATAACTATGCTTCTCTTAAGTTAATCACTTACAGTTAAGTTCACCTGCAATTATCTGCAGAATAAGGTTGTATATTATCTACTTTGCAGTCTCGAAGTGAAATTAGTTGAAATTCCTTCTCTTTAGTCTTAGCTTACAGCTCGGAACTATTTAAATCTCGACATTTATGCTAAAGGAAAAATTATCTCAGTTTTTTATAAGAAATATTCGCGTGCATTAAATACCTCGTTATATCATATTTTGTCAACAAATTCTAATTATTAAAAAAAATATCTAAAAGAATTAAGAAGGAATTCGATTTAAATGTATCATTAAAATAAGGAGAAAATTTAATTATTATTAACATTAGCACAATATAATTCAATTGAAATTTTATAGTAATGTATCCAACCTACAGTATATACATAGTTGGAAAATTTATGTGAAATGTAGTACATTTTACGTGTCCTAAAAGGTCCACTCCTATTTTTGTGTTAATTTAACGCAAACTTAATATGTTAGAAGTAACGCAAACATTATGTGTAAAAATTTATGAGAAAATATATCTAACACATTGACACAATTTAGAAACAAATTGTGAAAACGTATTTCTTTAGTAAAATTAACATTTATAATATGTTAGATTAGCACGTACATTTATCTTTTATTAATTTATTTTAGAATTTGCTTTAAAACTATATTATTTTAACGTTAAAATCGCGTTCTCTCATAAATTGTATTATTTTATCAAATACTAAGAAATGTTGAACATCAATTTAACGTACAAAATATTCAATTAACATTATTATAATTAACTTGAGAGTATGTTAAATTAACTTGGATATGTTAAAAATTCAACACGAAAATTTTAACAAGAGCCGGTTTTAATACAAGTATAAAATGTCTTTTACTTTTTCATTTTATTTATTGTACAATACTTATTAATGATTATATCTATTAATGATTATTGTGGAATATAAATATAATAATATATATCTTTATCTAGAATGACAATTGCAGAAATGCATTATTGACAAAATATTTCATCTTGCGATCGATTTTATCCTCAATTGCAACAGTATATCTCTTCATTATATTTCTAGTCGAGTACACAGTCGAGCGACTCAATTTGCTTGGATCTAGGCAGTCGGCAGCAATCGGCCGTCGGCCGACAACACCATTTCGTCTCGGATTTTGAAATTCCCCAGTTATTCGTCGACTTTTGACGTTCCTCCCGTCTGGCGCACAGCCGAAAGTGGAAACGAGTTTACGGCGGAGCGGGATGGAAAAGAGAAGACAGGGCTCGAACCGATGGAAATATTTATTCCAGAAATTTTCCTCGGAATAACGGCCTGGTTCCTTGCGTTTATATAAATTTAGTCTCTGGCATTTTCGAGTCTTTTTCGCATGGGAGTTGCCAACGCTGCAAAAAAAAACCCGAGGAGCCTGAGCTCGGCGATAAACTTATGCATTTTCTTACACTTCTTTTTCTTCATTGTTTTTGCTATCTTATGTTCAACGGTTTGTTCACTATCGACCGCGCGTTTCCAGACCATCAGGTTACTATGCAAGCATAATTAAACATTCAGTTTTTAAGGATGTGTGTGTCATATTTTAAAGCATTATTATCAAAAATATAAAAATTTCATAGATCGTTTTATTATTAATTATTTTATTTAATTTTGTTTATTTTGATTCGTATGTAAAATTCCATTTTATAATACAATACTTATATTTGCAAATTTCATGAGGAAGTATCATTACGAAATAAATTTAATTTTTTTGTATACATATACTAATAAAACTGCAATAAATATTTGTGTAAAAGTTTGGATCCACTTACTTGTTTAAAAGTTATTTACCTAAAACTGCAGCAAAATATAGTTATTTTACTGCACAAATCATAAGCTGAATTATTTGTTTTTTACAGTTGGTTTTAGAGTGTATTTATTACTAAAACTTTTTTCGCTATTAGATATTGACTGCTGTTGGTTTTTTCGACTGATATTTTTAATATTGTACAATCAAAATATCTTTAAAAAATAATAAATAAGAATCTCGATTAATGTGAACAATACAAATAAGCAAAAAGAGTTTTATTCAGTCAAAGCAGATCTTGGTGCCTATAATTGCCTAATAATGTTTTTTTTTTATCTAAATTTGATAATTTTTAGTTTATGCAAACTTTGCAAAAACAAATAATAATTGGCGTATAGTTTGCATGAATTAGAAATTGTAAAATTCACGCAAAAAATATTGTTAGGTGTCAAGATCTATTTTGATATAGAAATGTTTTCTTTTGTTGTTACTCAGTTTTTACTGTTTTCAGGCACAGTGTTGCGCATAAATTCGTAATGATTTTCGAAAGTTTGATCAGTAACAATTAAAATATGGACATCTTCTGAAACCGTGTCAAATATGTAGCACGTTTTATATTCGCAGCGCGAGATATTTTGTTCACAAACTACATGAATGTCAACATTTCATTCGCACGTTAGTTTCGAAGTCTGCAGTTTGTCTCGAAAGAAAACTCAGACTTCTCATGCCACGGAAAAGCCACGGATGTCAGGTTTTCATTTGGGTATTCGTTTTGAAGTCTTCGCGAAGTTGGTCGGTACTCGAGGATCTGAGACACCTAATTTTGAAACTTCTCACGTTACTTATCGCCGTCTGCCCAGTAATTTGTCGACCTGCTGTAGAAAATTTATGAAGAAAACTCTCAATAACTCTCTTAGATAACGAACTCTCGACGCATCTATATTGTTCATGTACTTCTCTTTTAATTAATTTTTCTTAATTCATTTCTTCCTGCAGCTATATTTTTCGTGGCACACATTCGAAAAGAGATGTCTGCCGTTCGAAATTTCTAAGAATATAAAATATTGCTGTCAAGACGGTGTAACTTTGAGCTTTTAAACGCTATTAGAATGTGTGAACGTATATTGAGCGGACAAAATGTGTATCAGTTGAGTAGCAATCAAACATGAGGTGATTATCAATATTCGACAAAAGCAAGCTTTAGTACGATGGAACTTTGTCGCAGCATTAATCCTATCATAATATTATCCTCTCATTAGTTTGCATTAAGCTGATTGGATTACTAATTATGCGAGAAAGGCGACTTCAAAACGCAATTATTGCTCGATTAAATTGGTACCAATTAGTAATCCAATTACATTTAAATGGCTACAATAATTTTCTTTTTTTTTTTACTCTATGTGCACATTTTTTTCTTTTTACATCGTCGCCACACTGAAAAAAATTTCTGGTTGAAAATGGACGAATTAGAAATTTCTAGTTAAATTTATTAGAATTTCTAGTTGAGATAACTGGAATTCTGGTTAATACTATATTTCTAGTAAAATCTACTAGAATTCTTATTTTTACCGGAATAATTATATTAATTAGAATTCTAGTTATCTCGACTAGAATTCTAATAGACATAACCAGAAAATTCTGATTCGTCCATTTTCCACCAGAGTTACCGTTTAATCCAACCAGACCATTTTTCTCAGTGCATTAATACTATATAATTTTATCTATCTCATAATTTATCTATCTTATCCAATAATATCTGTTATAATATCCAATAATATCTGTAACTTCTTAAAGAAAATTTAATCTCTTCTCTGGTAAATTACTATAAACTAGTTGTTAGCTTACTTCACAGAATTAGCTTTGTTGCTTAATTATACAACAGCATTCCACATACGAGTGTCTAATTAATCGCGTCAGCTCGAGACGAAGCTCGATCGTTCTGACCTAGTCTTATGCGAAGACGAGATTTACCTTTGTTTCATCACGTTTTGCTGGTAGTTTCAACGTTAGTCTCGTAATTTCGCTGGGGCGTACTCCAACCGCTATCTTCGACAGCGGTGGCACGGGGTATTAGGGTAATGAGAATTTCCGTATTCTCCCCATCCTCCTCTGAGTATTCGATAACGCGGAACCAAGTTAAAGTGCAAGTTTCCATTTCGAGGCTCGAATGATTCGGTCCGCAAAAGTGGACGATAAAAATCCACCTTCCTGGAAAATCGCGCAATTCCGCGAGGAGAAAACTGAGTACTTTCAGTTTGATACGGATACGGATCCGGATTAAGTCGTATGAACTCTTAAAAGGCATTTACACGTCAATTTGTATATAATTGTATCTGCAGAAATATGTACGAGATTTTGGTCATTTATTAAACATATTGAAGAGTTTAATTTAACAAAAATAAATTGCAGTTAATTTGTTATTAATTCATGTTTTATTTATTATTTAAAGTATTGGTATTAAATATTAACAGGATTAGAAATGTTATTTCATAAAAATAACATGTTACTGTTGCAGTTATTTAAAAAGTAAAACAATCGTCACTTTTTTGTTACTTTTTTGTAATGTTAACATAAGATATATATTAGATTTAAAAATTACATTATTTAATAATCAATATTAATTGCTACAATCAGTATTAAAATTTAAAACTCTAAGTTGTGTATATCAAGCCTTTCTTTATACATATTTAATTTATCTAATAATGTAGATCTTCTGTAATTTTTTATATTAATATTTTTATTTTTTAATATATGCTTATCTTTAGGATTTAGATTAATATAATTTATAAACGTAAGATTTTATTAAAAATTTTTATTTAATAATGTTTTTAAACATTAATGTTGCTATTAAGATATACATTTTGATATGTTTACTACCAATACTGAAAATTTATAGTTTATGTATTGTTACGTATTTTTATTAGGATTTTCTCTGTTTTTTGAGTCAATGCATTAAAGCAATTTACTCGGGGATCGGAGATTAGGTTAATAATGTTTACTGGGAAGTATTGGATAATTTTTGGGAAGGGTAATTTTGAATCCGGTGCCAAAAAGGTTACGGAGCTTGTAGGCG
>NW_017296613.1:357538-369521 GCF_001594075.2 Trachymyrmex cornetzi | reverse complement strand
CCTCAGATAATTATGAATATTCCGAGAAAGTGCTATAAGACGGGGGCCACGCTATTGGCAACGACAGTCGCAACAATCCCTCGGATACTCGTATATATGTACTTGAATATGTGTAATAAAGTGAGATGCAGAGCAGAGATTTAGGTTTCAGTGATTTGATGTATATAATATTTTCGTTTAATAATAAAAGAAAAATATAAGAGTAAAACAGAACAATAAAAAGGAAAATATGGAGTATATTTCTGAGGAAGCGCGAGGATAGTTCTTACCTTGATCAAGTTAATTTCTGACCAAAACTGTATGTAAGAATGAAATGAAATACTAAACTGAATTGACTGTGTCGAGCTGAACTTAAAAGAATTAACTGAACTGAATGGAAGAATAGAATTAACTACATCTCGACTGCTTTTGAGAGCTCCTTTTATATTTTGGAAATGAATGTGGGAGTGTCCTTTCAGGACCAATCAACACTCCTCAAAATTTGGTAGAACCTATACTCGCGCTTGGTTCCTTAAGATAAGGTAGCACGGCTCCGCGTAAGCCCTACTCCCCACTCTATAGGTTTAGTCTTAATAGTTGAGAGTTTTAATTTTACAATAAAAATTCGGTTTTCCTTAACTAACATCCTTATGCGAGGCGAATCTATTACATTCTAAATTATATATCTAAAATTAGTTTAATTTTATTAGAAGAAAAAAGAAAAAAGGAAGAAAAAGATATTCGTCCTCGCATTCAGAAAGATTTCTATTTTGTTATAAATTGCTTAATTATTAAACACAAATGTAACATACATTATCACTAATAGATTGTTAATATACGCTTTTATTTATTATTTAATAAAAGTACTTCTTTTAAAAAAAGATCGTGGAATATTCTTATACATTCTTTAGAGTAGATAATCTGTGTGACGCATAAAAGTACATAACGTGATCTATCTGTTGGTTTGAATGTTTAAATAAGGGAAAAGATATACCCCCCTATAAAAGAGAAACGGAATTTTTGGTTTCGAAGTAAAGATAAAATAGGGACGAAATATCAAGACTATGATGGAATATTAACCTAGAGATAAAATAAAATTAAGGTATGAATCATATACTTATAATAACGAAAGAGAGAATTTTGTCGGGATGTAACAGTATACATATAGGTACGTGTACGAAAGATTTTTAATATTGGCAGTGACTATTGGAATGCAGTTTAAGGTACAATTATTAGAATCATTTTTCAATATTTAAATTTTTTAGTTGTGGTGAGCGTCCCTATTTTCGGTTAGTTTTTCGATAAATTAGTTTCTATATTCTTTAATTTGACATTTTTAATATTTTCCTTCTTTTTCATTTTCTTTTTTTTGCATTTAAATTCTCGATGTAGGGGAGCTCACCATGATAGGATAATTTTTACTTTATATATGTTAATGTGTGTTTGCTCTGAGGAAGGCTCAAAAATCAGTCGAAACATGTAAGCGCGTTTAGTGAATAAAGAAGTTTCATTCTTTATAAGTGTATTATTTGCGCGAAGTCTTCTGCGCCCGACTCCTAGTACCCTTACTCTTTCCAATTCTTTAAATTTTTACTCAAATGAAATATTTCTATCCAATAAAAAATAATAATTCTATTGAATAGATATAAAGACAGTAAAAGATTAGTGGTTGAACATTACATTAAAATGTAACATTACTGTTACAGACAGAAAAAAGTAAAGCTAATGGCAAGAAAAAAGTAAAGCTAATTACAAGTAATACGTTACGTCCCAACTTTAGATACTATTACTATTATTATATTGTTAAGAAATATTGTTAATTACAATAATTGTAAATTAAGTTCCTAGTGTAGCAATTAGGAGCAAGTTTTATTTAAAAAATAAGAAATTTTTTTATTATAGCTGTATATTTCTATACTGTATATTATATTTCATAATATAGATTTTTTCTTATAAAAAAATAAAGAGAGACATTTTACAAGTATTTTACATACTATAACAAGGGCTTCTAGTAGTATAATACGTAAGAATAAACATTTTTAAAACATCCAAATGTAAATATACTTTATACGTTGAAAAATGTATGTTTTTAAAACATTTATATATATATTTATATATATATTAAGTTCATGGATGTTTGTACAAAATATAAATCAAATTTGAGCATCCAATTAATGAACATCGTAAGCTGTTGGGTACACGCATGTACGTTACTATACATACTACATACAAGTACATACCTGTGTGTATAAATGAGTGTATTGCGAACGATACTCGCGAACGATATCTTGTCCGTAAAGCATTGTAATTCGAATATTACACAACATGGTAATACTGCGTGCTTGATTAGATTGGAGTAACGAGTAGATCATGTAATATGAGAATGGTCCTGATGACACAAACATCATTTAGTGATTGAGAACATCGGGTTTGTCGGTCTAAATTTAGCCGCATCTATCTAGACCGATTTGCGGGGACTATTGCTTCCATATTCCTTTAACAATCGTGATTCATGCACAGCTGAAAAGGTTAGTCGGTAGGAATGTGTCACTCGTGTGAGTTTTCCTACATTGCATTGCCTCCCGTCGACATAAACGCGCGAACAATAAACTTGAAAGATGTTTTCTAAGGCTAAACGTACCAGGAGGCAGTTACGATCACAAGAACGAAACAGACACATGTCGTTTTACGTAATCTCGCAGTGCGGGATTCGCTTTGTGCAAAGCACAAAGCCCACCGCCGCCATTCCGCCAAATGTTCGACTTTGTATATGTCTATTTCCCGAATACGTCGTTACGAAGCCGGAAACGTTTGCTCGAGGCTCATTGAATTTCCCGCATTGCGAAGTTTTGTATATGCCAGATTGGAAGTAGTATCGACGAATACGTTTTGCGAACACACGCTTAAATGTGTTTAGATTTCGATAACCATATTTGCGGACGGCCGTATGCGAATCGTTATCGTGGATATGTTACTATATGTGAGTATTATATTTTCATATAAAAAAAACTAATGGTATTGTATTATCTGTGTGTCTGAACTGAGGAATAATAGAAAGATAATTAAAAAAGGACGATTAAAAATTGTTATAGATCGTATAATAAAGTTTAACTTTTTACCCCTTTTTTTCGATTTTACATTAACTCTTCGCAATTGAGAGTGGGTCTATTGCACCCATTCAATTATATACATCTCTTTATAAAAGATGTCAAACAATTGAATTTTCTTTTCGTTATATCTGTAAAAATTTGGATTATTCTTATTAAAATATATATTTGGTATTTATTCTTTTTTATACGAGTTATGTCAACTTGGTTCCTTGAAATTAATTAGTTTTTAATTGAGTCACAACATAAAAGGTGTTTGTATACTTTTGTAATGTTATGAATATAAATTAAAAGGATCATATGGATCTAGCGTAAGAAGCTGTGTAAAGACACATTTATATGAAACGCAGAACGCAAATCGCAAGACGAACAAACGTTACGTGATGTATTCCCATTTCAATATGCAAAACACACAAAAGTTGGACGAACTTTAACTTTAGCGTTCTGCGTCGAAACGACCAACCAATCAGGACGTATATTATTCTATTCTTTTTTTTGTTCAGGCAGTATTCGCAGCATATCTATGTAATAACATATAGACGTAAAAATCTTGCGATCAGCATTCGTTTCTCGCAATCTGCGGCTTGCGTTTCGCATCTTATGTCTTATAATGGAGCTTTACAGATTTTGGCGTCAGCTCTGGAAGGTTAAGGGAATTTTAATATCTTGTTTAAGGATGGGTGATGCGCCTATCAATATGCTAACAATCATTTGGAAATTGCCTTTTTGGCGAAAAAGAAACGATTTTTTTATAAGAAGATTAAAAATATTTTCGAAGATTTTTAACCTCTATTTCGCAAAAAATTGACTTTTTGGACGCATCGCTACGCGTATCGATATGCGTATGTGCCCATACTGCCCATCCCTAATTTTGTTATCAAAATATTAAACATTTGAAAGATAAAAATCGTCAAATTTAAAATTGCTTTTGTTATTACACTGAAAAAAATTCTGATTGAAAATGAACGAACCAGAAGATTTTGATCAATTAGAATTCTGGTTTACCTCAATTAGAACTATAATAGATTCAACCAGCAAATTTTAATTTGTTCAAACAGAATTCCAATTAATACAATTAAACTTTTTTTCCAGTGTATTATTTAATTTTTATACAATATGTCGTATGAATTTCTTAAGGCGAAGTTAAGTAGACATAGATGAAGTATGATGATGAAACAGTTAATAGAGTCAATAAAGTTGCCTTTGAACTTATAATTTCATTTCACGTGCGCAGATTTCGAGAGACTGAGAAAGAAAAGATTGGACGCGGAAGGAAGAGATGAAGCCGCGACGCTCATTATAATATCACCGCGGATAATCCTATAACCCATTTCATACTGATCGATCCTTACCTTTCTCGAATCTAAGAGTTAAAATTCGAGAGTTAGTTGAGATTCAAGGGAAATGCTGAACCCCATAAAATCGTATCTCGAAATTATTTCGTGTGTCTCAAAGATTTCACGGGAGAAACGTTTGATATTTGTGAGGATCGTGCAAAAAATGTATGTTCCTAGCCGCAAGTACATATTTCTTTTATTAACTTTTTTATCTCTGTATTTCTCGTTTTATCACTCTCCCTGTTTTTTATTCCTGTTTTTCACCGAACGTAAATATATGTCGCAGTTTTAGAGGGAAAGATATAGAAGATGCCACGAATATGTATGAAGGATACACCATATAACATTATAGTGGTAACGATTGGATGACGTATCGACGTATCTTTTATAAATAGGACGAGATGTTGGAAGACTGAGTATCGCTCGGAAGTTGTCAAAGCGCGATCGCAGCTGCTGCCGTTTCGCAAAAGTTTCGGAAGAGAAAAAGTCCGTCAATCGATCGTTGTTCATTGTGTAAAGCTTGGACCATTTTTCTACAGAACCGGGACAAGATTCGAGTTTCAGACATCTTTTTGGAAGGGGTGCGTCGTAAGTGTCCGTGTATTCTCGAATACCCTCGTCCGCGTTGAACAGAAAGTTCTCGACGAAATTCAATATATTTGCGAAACGTAGAAAATATGCATATACATGCTGACTTTTACATCGCGCAAAATATAAATCACTTTTCATTTTTTTTTTCACGCTGACCTCGCGACTTTTCTCCGTGCGTTTCGCCGCACAATTTTCCACGTTTACGCTGGCGTACATACACATTTTCGCAATCACGCTCATTCAGATCAGTATTTCAATGAAAATTATCGGTATTGTTATCGCGGGAGAGGCGCGTATTTTCAGGATGTCGTTTATGAAAATGGATTAAATGTACTCCACGCGCACGTAAAATTATTCATCCTCCATATCGACGATTTCGTTGTTATATGATAAAATGCATCGCAAATGCGAGGCGGCGCGATGAATAGGATTATTCAGAAGAACATTTTATCGGCATAATAACAATGAATTGAGCTAGTATTATTTGTTACATGTTTCGTATTTTTTTCTTTCGAGAATCGCACGCGATGCATTCCCCAATTGAAATTCTATGTATTCGCTCCTATAGTAAAATTGAAATCTTAATAATATTAATTGACTTTCAATTTCCGACTTGATCAGTTTGTTTTATTACAATGACATTGTTACATTTTTTATCGTCTTGATAAATGTCCAATTTTTACTTATTGTGTTTGTGACTGTGCTTTTGATTTGCATTGGATGGGTTTTCTACCATTGAATTACGTGAATTTTAATTTCTATAGAGAATCATATTTTTCTAACTGCTAATATCCATGTATCAGCAAAATAACTGATATAGAAAGGATTATATGCATTATATATATATATATATATTTATTTATTCTGGACATTGCAGAACTGGCTTACCCATTGTTCATCAGGAGCGTAATATCATAATAATTTTCTCTTATTATTCAACTCGCTGGAAATGGTTTAAAAAGAAGCTGAAACGTTCGAACAAAATTGATGTATTTTTAAGCATACATATTTCGAATAGAGAGAATTGTGTATCATAATTACTACGTCGTGTTCTCAGCATTTATTTCTATTATTAATTTATTAGTTTAATAATATCATTAATATAAACTGACAAATTAAATTTATTTTACGATCTTTTTTTAACAAAACGAATTTTTCATTTACTTAACCAAAACACCTAAACGTACACAATTGCACATAACATTATTTTCGATATTATTGCGCATGCCGGCGTTCTTCTGTGCTATAAACGCAAGATATACGTTCAAATGTAAGTTATTATTGTAATTACCGGATATGTCGGCATCCGTTGGTAAATATGTATGACTCGCACATGAATCGGCGAAGAGGAGACCGATAAACTCGCATATGAATTATGTTTTACACTAGTGCGACGACAATGGCGATTTTGAAAGCACCGCCGACAAAATTGCGACAGCTCGAAATGTTATTATTCGCTTTGAATATGCGCTGCTGGTAATGTGGTGTTCCTTTTTGCTCTTGTTGCCGAAATAAGCCGGCCCGGTGATATATTAGTACCGCATAATAGAGTTACTTGTAATGAATGACCACGTAGTACGCGTGCCATTTTTGTTAGTTTTCGTGGTGAATGCAGTCACTGCGACATACGAAAATGTCAATCACTTATGTAAATTGCGCAAACGGAGGTTAGCCACACGCTGTACATTAAATTATAGTCGGTAAATTGTCACAAGTCATCGTTATTTGGCTGTTGGTGCAAGAATCTATTTATATTAGCGTTTAAAAATTAAACGCTAATTGAGAGATATATAATTATAATTACATACAATATTAAGAAAAAGAATAAAATTTATATATTATTCTTCGTGAATATATAAAGTTCAGTTTTTTTTATATAATAACATTCATTATTGTTATTAAAATTTATACTAAACTTTCACAAGCTTTTATTTATATAATTTAAAAAATCAACATGGTTAGTTTGTTAGTTATAGTATTAATGGTGAAGTTATCTGTTTTATACTTAATGTACTTACATATATTATTACTACTTCTTTATTATTGTAATTTTTATCGTTATTATTATTTGTACGTGTAATTTATATGTACTCTTTTAATCGATTTCGTTATAAAATTTACCGCTATAAAGTATTAACGACTGTTTAATTCATGTTGTGTAATGGCAATGTGCTAGTTCAAAGCGGTTTTTGTGTCAGCATAAATTTCACTTTGGAAAATATTTGATCTTGCGTACGTTGCACGCCCGCTCCGCGAAGCGCACTCATTTTCCAACATATATAGCGAATAAATATTAATTATCTGTTATCGGACAAGCCATACATGGTGCGCTGGCTCATTCGATTTTATGAAAATAATATATGTCGGATTAATTTGCATTGGCAATGCGCGTCCACGTGCGCTGTACTGAATCGTGCATGCTGTTTTTGCTAAATTTAAAAAACGAGTTTAAAGGGCTAATCGCTTTTCAGTCACCTTTTTATTATTATAATCTCGATGTAACTTTTCGATATTTTCTGTATTCTCCATAATTATTTTTCCGTTATATGCGAATAAACGTACATCGGTCATTTCGGTAACCATATAATATTTTTAGTTTTTATCATGCTTGAGAGAGAGAAGTTTATTTATTAAATAAATGTTTTTACGTTATATATATGATTTATACTCAATATGCAATTTTACTTCATGTGATTGAAGTTCAAATATAGTTAATTATATTTTTATTCTGCAATGTTTGTCAAAATTTATCGAACGTATGTTTAACAATTATCAGACGTATTTACAAATAAAATTGATTTATTAAATGTAATTTATTAGATTGTAATATATATTACAAAAATAAAATTTATAATGTGAAGAAATAAGTAATATATACATATGTAAGAAGGCGAAAATAAAAAAAATGAGTGCGTTATATCACGCGTTATAATCGCGTCTATATTTCAAGTGTCAAGTTTGCTTGAACATCTCATTTTGGCGCTATTATTCCGGTCGAATAATTTTCCGGCATCACATTCGTCTTGCATTCGATTGCATATTCGCGCCGATTCCCCTGATCACGACTTAAATTTATGTGGAACAGGTTGTTATCTCTCGACAAACGAGTGCTCTCCACAAGCGTCTTCCTTCTGGTCCCTGTTCCTGCTTCCGGACCACTTTGCACGCCCCTCGGGTATCGGGTCAAGAGAATGGAATCATTCCAAATCAGATTACGACATGCGCTGGGCATTTAAAGCGTTCTCGATCATTCCTTTTTCAGAGTCGCCGCGCAGTGGTTTCTCAACGTGAGAGAGAGGAACCGGCGAGAAAACGCAATCCGACAGGAAAGTGTATTGCCGATCGATATCGAAGCGGAGTTTTCCAACGGAGAGTGGTATTTGAAATCTTTATACGCTACATGAAGCGGAATCTCGTGCTGAAGAGTAAACCCAAAACTTGTCAAGTTATGGACGTTTTACATGTTGTACAAATATGGAAACTGGTGTCTGAATATTTTCGTTGGTTTCTTTAATCTTTCTCTATCGCGAATCGCAGTAACGGAAAGTTACGATTATTATGATTACTATTAAAACGTTTGAAATATAAGACTTTTCCATTCAAACATAACATAATATATTTTACGATGTTAATTCAAACACTGGCAATCGATGTTTAGAGTGCTTATTATCACTTTTGTATTTATATCTTTTTGTCTTGTTAGCTACTTTTAATTTCATAGATTTTTATTAAATATATACAGGATCTGGCCGAATAATATGTAAAAGTGGACACGACGTGATTCCTTATGAAAAAATAAACAAAATATATAGAATAAAATTTTTCGATTTTCTGCTTAGTTTTCGAGAAAATCGAGTTTGAAAATCGACTGCGTACGTAGATGCTGTTGCGGTTAAGCTGCGGTTTGTCGAGCGACGTATAACGCGTATAGTGTTTATAAACAACGCTCTACGACCTACGATGTCGAAAATACTTATGTCAGTTTTCATTTAAATATCACGACAATGAGACATAGATATACAAACAGGGATATGAGCCGGGCTTTGCGAGCCTGTAATATTAATTTATCCGCCGCTGTTCGCTACTACGGAGAGAGCGATATCCTAATCGGCGTGTTCCGGATCGAAGAACGATTCAATGGGTGGAGCGAAGCCTTTTAGATCTTTTGCACCATTTCATCGAAATTGTGGCCGTATTCGTAGGCGAACGTTTATTGAAGAAAATGTTTTGGAAGATATTAACAATAATCTTCGTATTAGTACGGCATCACTGTCTTATCAGTACAACGTTCATCGTTTATCAACACTATACGCGTTACACGTACCGTTCGGCAAACCGTAGCTTAGTCGCAACGTACGCAGTGGATTTTCAAATTTGATTTTCTCGAAAGCTAAGCAGAAAATCGAAAAATTTTATTCTGTATATATTTTTTATTTTTTCATAAGGAATCACGTCGTGTCCGATTTTACATATTATTCGGTCGGATCCTGTATATTAATAGAGTATCTATAAATTATATTTATTTTAGTATATAGAGAGAGATATACAAATAATAGACAATATATTACAAATATATTGTTTGAATTATTCCAAAAATGTAGTTCTGTATATAACAAAATAAAAAAAGGGCACAAGAGTCTCACAAGGGCGGAAATTAGTGCGCAGAAATAATAAGTTCAATATAACGAATTTAACACAATTACATTTAATTTGCACGATTGATTATTATTTTGACTGTCAAGCGTGTTTATTGTTCTTATTTAAGTTCTTTGTAAAAGAAAACTTGCTATGTGCTACGATCCTTTCTTTCTTGTATATATTTTATTATTGTAAACATTGCTCGTCTTTACACCTCTTGGATATTTTCTATTCATATTATACCCACAGGAGAAAAACTCTGATAATATTAAAAAATTTCACGCATACACACTGCACACATACACACACACACACATATTACTTTTTCTAAAATATTAATAAATTTCTGATAATTTTAATTGTCTCCAAATTGTTAATTTTTCGGATTCCTACGTAGGATGTCCTAAAGAATCTAATTTTGAATTTAGATATAGTGTTGTGTTTGATTAAAACCATTATTATTGTAATAAATGTTTTTAATTATAATTATTAAGATTTTATCGTTTTTATCGACTTTATTAACAATGTAGCTGTAAGACGAGCGAGATAAGCTGCTCTGTTAACAACAGACAGAAATTTCGAATATTTCATTTTACGCTCGGTGGAAAATATTTCAAGAATGTAATTTGCAGCCATTTGAATTGCGTGGAGTTTAGTCGTAAGCACAGAAAATTAAGCAACGAAGTGTATAGGTACGTTACGGTAATTAAACTGCATCTGGGGGATATTTTCTTTTCGCGCAATGGATGGGGCGCATATTGCACGGAAAAAAAACAGGATCTTATTAATTAATTTATACAGTTGCGGTTACATTCTCTTGGTGTACATACGCTGCGGTTAGCCGACAGATATACATTATGCACATGCAAAAACTCTTTCTTTAATTACGCTACGTGCGCCAAAAGTTTGTTCATTATATACACGTAACCTTTATATACCGGTTACATATTGTTGTAAACGTCTTTCCTTCGCTTTTTGAGAAACGATAAGATGATACTTTCCGTTGACGCGTTCAATATTACTTTCTTTATTTAGCGTAAAATTAAACAGTTTATATTGATTGCGATTGTAATTATAATGGTAATTGTTATTAAAAAGAAATTAAATTTAATATCTTAATTGTTAATTAAAGTTAAAAATGTTCAAATACTCGGCACATATTAAATTTATAATGACAAATTATATCCAATTCGAGTTATTTTTCAACATTCCTAGGTTGCTATACTGCTCAGTATGTTTAATTAATTTAACTGAAAAATGGAGTTGAACAATTTAATTTAAGAAATTTATTAATTTGCTAAAAACTAAGTTCAAACTAAGTTTATAATCTACTAAGTGCACATGTTAATATAAACGCTGTTTACTTTAAAACTGACAATAAAGAATTCAGTAGCAGAAATGTTGTATTTTTATCACTGCTTTGTATTAAAATAATACATTTTGACATATACTTGGAAATTAAAAATAATAAAATGCTATTTAGTTTTAAGGAATTGGTTTAAATTTGATTTAAAAAAAAATTCCTATAATATTTAGCAGTGCAAAGACTGAATATGTACACGCAAAAAAATATTTTGCTGCTCCAGCTAGAATTATAGCTGTTTTTTATATCTGATAGAAAATTATGTATCATACGCATAGAATTTATAACACAAATCTAAATTCTATCTCTATCCTCTATATGATTAGATGCAATATATATCCAATATCACACACAGTACTTGCTAGAAATTTATTTACTTTAGCTATTTTTCGTATTTAGATAATTTTCGCTATAACTGCAAGATCATTTGTTTGAGTGTATAAAATTTTAGTGGAAGTATCGTAATATTTTTCGCATCCGACAATATGGGAGCTATTTTTAATGCAATTAATGTCGCTGCCGTACGTAATGCAAGTGCGAATTCAAAACGATAGTATTGGTGTACGTCCCATCGATATCGCTTTTTGACGCCGTCAGACGTATACTAATCCAGCGATAATGCGGCACTCTATGAACCTGTACAATCCATCGCGTTTATCTCAATAAATATAGCTCCCTCGTGCTGTAGGCTGTCGCGAGCAGATTGTGCACCCATAGATAGTTATTTCTCTCCTCTAGATATCGCGCAGTGGAATGGCGTACACTTACACGTCGTAGTGAATTGGTTACTTGATAAATGTTTGACGTCACACGGCCCGAAATGGCAGTTTTATACGAAGCTATATAGTATCGACTATTGTACCGTTATAAACGCTAACTCGTGCGATCTATCATTTTTTTTCCTCTGAAAGAAGATACCATAAATACGTCTGTGCGTGGCTATATATATATATATATATATATATATA
>NW_017296613.1:354785-357517 GCF_001594075.2 Trachymyrmex cornetzi | reverse complement strand
ATATATATATATAATTTTAAATTTGATAAAACGTCACGATATTTTTCTACAAGAGAAGCACTAGAGGTGGAAACGCGCTTTTAAAATGCTGTCTGTTGCAAAAGATAGTTCTTGGCATTCATATCTCAAATCCTAGCTTTAGACACCTGTTAATTTTTTTTAAATAAAAAATAATAAATGTAATGATAAGGTGATAAAAAATTGGGTTGAAATGTTTAGATTATTATCTTTTAATGTATGTCTAATAAAATTTATAAAATACTGCACGAATATCCAATGTAGATTCTTACTGGCATTTATATCGTTGTGAATTTAGTACGATAATAGATCTCAGGGAAAAGAAGAAAAAAGTGTATTACAGAATTTCGGAACTAATCGATTTTTATCCGATGTATAGTTCGGATTAATGCGAACTCGAGTACAATGTCTTCTGCATGCATTGTCGAGGTAGTGATAAAAATGCATTAATTTTTTGATGATGAGAGCTTTCTAACAAAGAAACTTAAAGAAGATACTGTTTTCTAACAGTTTCCAGGGTTGTTGAATTTAATTTTGACTTAATAGTTCTAAAATTTCAATTTCATAAAATAATCTAATAAGATTATCGTAAAACTCGGTCTTAGGAGGTTCTTGGTATCACTGAGTTTCAATATAACCTGCAGGAAATATCGAATTTCAAAAGGATGGTAACCTCCAATGAGAGAGATCTAATGTCACAGGGTTCATAATCAGAGTTCATAATCAGAGTGAAAATCAGTTTTGAAATCAATACTAACTGTTTATGTAGCAATGGTGAGCTTCAAATAAAGCGAAACTGGAAACTTGATGTTACTTCGTAACTCAAAATTACCTTAAAACAGAGTTTTATGAAATCAGATTATTTTAAATTTATCCGCCATATCGTATTCACCGTTTTGAATTTTTTATTTTTGATCTTAGATTCACAAAAATAATCAAATCGTTCCATAGATAAAATTTTATAAAACTCGAACGAGCAGTTGATAAAATAAAAAGGGATGACTTGAAATAGGGTCATCACAAAGTGCTAATCTGAAATGTATTTATATCATCTATATATCGGAAAAAAGTCGATTGAGAATGGGCTACGTTGGCCCCTAGAACATTGTAAACTGAGAGGTATCTGAATCTATATATTGGAATTCTTAATATGACCATAAGGAACTATTTTCTGATATAAATTTCACTTCAAAAGCGCATTTCCATTTCTGACTCTTCTCTTGTTAGAGTTCATAATTCGATCCTCGCGAGATTATCCGAAAGAACACGTCGGCGTTTCAAATGAAACGTGAAGCTCTTTTAGCGTAATGCACTATCACGTGTCTGTCCCATTCAACCGTCAATCGACGTTACAAGAGTCATCGCAAAGGTGTATCCGTCCGACGTATATTGTGCCAAGATTGCCAAGCGAAAGTAGCGTAGTGGCAGAAACACGATCGAGGAGAAGGCAAGCGTGCTGCATGAAGGGTGCGAGGGGCGAAAACGCAGGATTTTCATCACATACATAATTTCTCGGCTCGCAATTGCGTCTCCCCATTACAAGGGAGCCGCCTTGCTCGAGCGTATTATCCACTTGTGCAACGCGGATTCGCGAGCAGTGGTATAGGTACGCCGCGCGGGTGTATAGACAACTCTAATACAATTGCCCCCGCATCAAGTTTTCCCGGTGTGTGAGGCTACGCTGGCCCCGGTGCGGCGTCATGATGTTCGTGATGTTCGTACCAGATCCGTGCCATCCCAGCTACCAGCGGTATAGTTTACGGTCTAACAGCGCGCAGCGCTCCTTATTAATAGTTGCACTTGGAAACTGCAACGCCCGTTGGTTCCGTGTGCACAGCGAAAGATTAACAATATGTGCGCCGTTCGGAGAGAGTTACCGCTCAGGTAGAAGAACACCCTCGACCACGGCTGTTTGTCATGCGGGGGTATGCTTCGAAAGCAAAACACCACCGTTCCGTTGCAAACTGACGTCTTGGTTCATTAACGTGTCGGATATTTTTGCGCCGGTGCGGTGGTGTGCTTGTTCCAGGCTTCGGTGTTATCCGTCTATTTCGACACATAGTCGTTCCGATTATTTCAAAAGATTTCAAGTCATTAAGCTTCTCACGTTAGAGATGTGCGAACACTAGTCGAATACTTAAATAATTAAATCGAATAGAATCAAGATTAGAATCGATTCGGATTTGAATCTTATGATTTGAATACAGAATCACATATACCGATATTTTATATAAAATTGTATATTTTCCGTTAATAAGTAAAACAGTATATGATCGATATTATTTTTTTACATATAACTTTATTATATTGTCTGTAATAAAAATTCAATCTGATAATAATAATTATGTTGTTAATTAAAACCTAACAGTAATTATGTTATTAAGTTATGTGTCAATGATTTGATTTGAATTCGAATCGAACAAAAAGATTAGAATCGCGATTTAATTTGATTTGGTGTACGAAAATCTTAATTCACATATCTTGTGAATCTTGAGCCACTTCTGCCTCTATTTTGAATGGAAAGTTTAAGATGTCGCTATGAATAATTAAATTACGCAGTTAAGGAGGTTGTAAGGCAAATGCAATATGTTAAGAAGTACTTGAAAAAATTACAAACTATTCTAAATTTCATTTAATAATAATACAAAAAAAAATAGAAACAATTGACCATCTGGATCAAAAGTTATTTAAATAAGTAGTAATATTTTTTTAAT
>NW_017296613.1:351066-354720 GCF_001594075.2 Trachymyrmex cornetzi | reverse complement strand
TATAATTACTCTAGGAATTCAACAATATTTTTGTAAAGTTATCTTGAGATGCAGACATTAATTGTTCAGTAAATAAATAAAATTTGTTGTTTGTTATAAACTAATGGTGAATCTCAATGAAACTTTGGATAAGTCATGTAGTACTTAATATATTTATATAAAAAAACATTTAGATTTTTCTTATTATTTTAACAATTTTTGTTTATAACAATAAAACTAATAACAAATAAAATAAATAACCTATAAAAATGTGTTGCTCAATAAAACCAGAATGTTATGAACACAACTTTCAAATGTATGTAGTTTGTTTAAAGCGAAAATATTAATATATGTGTTTTGTGCCCTTACAACCTCCTTAAATAGCGAAATGTATCCGCAATCGTGCGGTTTTCATCGAGTGAGCGCTCGTAAGGGAAGACTGAAAGATATGCGCGTTGCAAATAAAGTACTCGTCGGCGAACCTCATGCAAGGTCGAGTGAACGAAAAGGGAGAAGAGTGGTTTTAGTGATACATGTCTTGTTATATACGGCGGATATTTTATAATAGCTCGTTTAACCATTATTTTTTTAACATTTGAAAAATACAGCTGTGCTACCTAGAATAATATCAGTTATTCTTTAACAAATAGCATCATCGCTGTATGTCATACTTTTGCCACTATTTCTTCTTCATGCTTCATTTTGAAATTATAAATCACGTTGTAACATATATACTATTTATATCTCCTTTCATTTCCTTACAAAGTAGTAAGAAGTACAAAAAGGCAACTATTTTGTTGATAGACGTGAATTATTTGTTTGATTTATTGTAAAATCACGTTTACGGTAGAATATTTTGTAAGACTGATAAGCTGCGAATATAATCAGCGACAAGTAATAAATGAATAATGACTAGAAGGGGTTAATTAATGTATTTTCGATTAAATGAGAGCAGCGTGATAAATAATTATAAAAGTGATCTATCTGCTTTTTAATATTAACGTGTGTATTTTTTCTTAGTTTCCCTTAATTATGTCCCCTACTGCGCTGTCTTCTTACGCTCTTTTCCAAAAAAAGAATTTTATTGTGCATGTTTTTGTTAATTATGCTAGCCATTATCTTATGTACTTTTCACTAAAGAGAGAACGGGAGAGGGAGAGAAAAAGAAAAAGAGAAAAAGAAAGTTTCTTCACTACGAAGGTAGTCTGGCTATAGTTTGAATATTACTTTCATAAAATAGCGCGAATGAATTTTATGCTGGCATAAAAACGTACTGGACTCGTTTATGAGATTGCGGAATATAATTATAAAATAAACGAAAATTCTGGATAATCGCGAATACATTTACGGCCGTTATATGCTGAGTAAATTAACGATATACGCACCGGTTAAACGAAACCCGTGGAATTAATTAGTGTGATAATTGCGTTGCTCATTGTGTTTCAGCATTTCTCGATGTATCACATTGATCTTTCTTGTCGCATTTTTTCTTATTGTATATTCTCTCATTAAATTTACTCAGTAGTTATCTTATTTCAAACTGCTACTTTAATTCCCTCTCGAGGGACGTCGACGTTATGAACGTGACAGCAGTTCAGATACGGTTATATATATGCTTAATTAATCTCTCGAGATCCGTGCAGTTTCTAATACTTTTTATATATCTCTTATAATTCTGTTCAAAATTATTATGAAATAAAAATGACACGGTTCCTCTAGTTGATACATTTTTAGAAATAATTTATTATGCTTTAGATATTGTATTTGTATTCGTTCAAAAGTTGGTATAAGGAAATTTTTTGTAGGATTATAATTAACGCAAAGTAAACGTATTTTAATTAGAAAGATTATGTTAAAAAATAAGTTTTATTTATTTAATCTATCAATAATTTATCAAACATATGTATATAATAACTTATTATAACAAATAGTTTATTAATTCTTTTGTTTCTCTCTGTTTATTAAATTATTTATTAGCATTATATGTATTAGAAAAGAATTAATCATTTTTGCTCTAACAATATTTTATGGTTATTAGAGAAATCTTGATATTTTTTTTTTTTTATTACTTGAAGTGAGCGCGAGCGTGGTGTAGCAGGCAGCGTACGAGACTGCTATGCCAGAGATCGTTCAATCCCAGGCAGAACCGAAAAATTTTCGTATGCTCGTAGCTCTTCTCGGCAGGCAATGGCAAACCATCGAGAGTATCCTTGCCATGTGCACTTTTGTAATAAACAAAATCGTCGTTCGGAATCGACGTTAAATGTACAGGGTTGTGCGCGTTACTTCAAAAAAGTAACGCGTAACCGTTACTTTTTTAAAACAGTACCACTCGTTACCACCACTCGTTACTAATTTTAAAAAGTAACTTGTTACCGTTACCGTTACTTGAAAAGTAACGATTCGTTACTTTTTTTATAATGCTAAAGTAAGTTATTAGATTTTAAAATTACATTAGCTAATAATTAATTTATATATATATAATACTAAATGTGTGTGAAATAAATATTCAAACTTGAAATTCTCTACCAACTAGTTTGTATATAGAGCAAGCTTTTCTCTATATTAAACTTATCTACAGTTTTACTAATTCTTTATTTTACTTAGATAATATCGTTTAAAATTACTCATTTTTGTAAGAATTTAGATTAAACAGATAATAGATTAAATATTGTTTTTAAACGTTAATGTTCCCTGGTAAAAATAAATCGATGAAATCTTTATCAATAGATAAGCCTATTTCAGTATAATTCATAATGAAATGAGTCAATTGATAGAGATTTCAGCGATTTTCAGCGATTTCAACGATTTATTTTCATCACTATTATGTGTATTTCAATATTTATTGTCTGTATCAAAAATTTACAGTATATATATATGTAATGTGAATTATATATTTTCAATATTGGCAGTGCTTATTGGAACACAGTATAAGATACAAAATACTTTTTAAAAAATTAAGAATAAATTATAAAATAAGAAAATAATAGGGAACTGAAGTAACGGTAAAAGTAACGGCTAAATTCGTTACCATTACCGTTACAGACAGAAAAAAGTAGAGGAAAGAGAGAGTTGCCGATACTGACATAGATCTAAAGTTCTAAAGTAAATACACCCCCTTATTTCTCAGAAACTAATTATTGCACTTTATTAATACTAATAAAATCATGATCTGTTTAGCTAATTAAAGAAGTACAAACTCATAATTCATATATTTGTGACTTATTTTTATACCAAATCATCTAAAAACCAATTCTATGAATCCGAGAAGAAAATTCTTACGGTGTTGTTTTGCAAATTGCGTAATCAAAATAATAGTGACTGTATTATTGATAATATTATATCATTTTAAATGTTTATAGTTTCATAAATTAGTTTTCCTTACAGAATAGGACATATCTTTATTTATAGAATAGGAATGTTGGTATTATTGCCTACTATGTCAGTTTTGGAGCCCATTTTGTCAGACGCCCATTTTTGCATAACTTACACTGAGAAAAAAATGCTGTTGATTCAATTAAAGTCTATATTACGGGCTGTCATTAACATAAGTGATTAATTCATGCGTATATTTTATTAATATAAAGGCTTGATTATTGAAATAATAATTTATGCCTTTGTGTCAATAAAAATATACATGAATTAATCACTTATGTTAGTGACAGCCCGTAATAT
>NW_017296613.1:337714-350975 GCF_001594075.2 Trachymyrmex cornetzi | reverse complement strand
GTATTATAAAAATTGTTTATACTATCTGATAGAAGACACTTTTTACTTTGTATTTATGTTTTTGAAGTTGTATTTTTACTTTTTGTTTAAGAAATATTATCTAAAAACAAAGTGGTATGTCGATATCGGTGACCTTCCTCTAACGATCGTTACTGAAAAAAGTAACGAAAACGGTAACGGCGTTACAAGTAACGCGTTACTTCCCAACCCTGACTGTGTACAATCAGCGTGCGCCACAGGCATATGATAAAAGTTACCACATTCTTTCGGAGGATTATGGTCGGAGGAGGGGGAGGACTACTTGAAGTATTTGAATTTTTACATTTTCAATCTTGCTTTTATTTATATTTGTTCATATTTGTTTGACAATGGAATATAGACGGATGATATAAATTGATATATTTTAATTAATAAAACAATTTTTCCCTTTTTTTTGAGAAGTTTAATTTTTTGAGTTGTGTCTTTTGAAGTAAAAGAGGTAATATAATATTTTATACAGAAAAAATAGCATTATTTTATTGCTTTATTTCATACATACGAGGAGGAACAAGAGAAATATTTAGTATACATTCACGAAAACGAAGAATAATAATTGATATAAGATTGATATATTTATATATATTTATATAATATTAATTTAAAGATTGTTATATATATGCAAGAGATTGCAGAAAAATTTATAGTAGATGAAAAAGTTTTCTAAAACGTACCTCTATACATCTATATAAATGATAAAATGAGAAATCTCTAAGTAAGCTTTAACATTTTCTTTTATTATTCACTTACCTGCCGCATGAGACCACGCGATACCAGTCATCTGTGATACTATGCAGATGCGCAGTCATAAAACGGACTTGCATCGAAGCATATATATATTATTAGAAGGTGTATCTCCTTGCAGCTATAGCTTCTCCTTCGACGTATCAGATCGGAACTGATTGACGCTCAGGGATACTCCCAAGTTAATTATGAAATCTATGCGAACCACAGACGCGTTCTAAGCTGTCCGGTCTAAGCTGTCATTATAATTAATTAATTAGTCGTGTGAGAGAGATGACTTAACGGATCGCCGGAGATACGCTAGGAAATTCCATTTGGCTGGAATTGTGGCCGTAAATCTTAAACGAGATGTTTCATGCGCAATCGTGATATAAAGCAAATAAATAATCGAGCTATAATAAAATCAATTCATATATAAAATCACAGATGACTATTGTAATATCCGTAGTGTGGATTAAGTCTTCTTATTTCTTTTGTTACGGCTGATATACTTCTTTTGAGAATTTGTATTTTGTGTAGATTTATTGTTTCGCATACACCGAGAGACAGAAAAAAATGGCATATGTACAGTTCGCGCAATTAATGCCTTCCAACCCTATGAATGACATCACGTCCACTGTTGAGGCATCGCGTTTACCTTCTTGGTCGTTTATACGTCCATGGCCGTAATCAAACGGACCGGACTAGCCTATAGAAACTGGAAAAACTCGCGTATTTCAGCTATGAACGTAAAAATAACCGAGAAGATAACACGCAATGCTAAAACAGAGTTGGAAGGCATTAATTGCGCGAACACTGTACATAATTATTATTACTAACATTATAGCAGTGATAACTACAAAAATGGAGCTCTTAGGCCCAGTTCCACAACTCACGGTTAACTCTTAACCGAGGTTCACTTTGTTTCTTATCTCTTTCCAATTCTGGAATTGGAAAGAGACAATGAATAAGTTGAACCTCGGTTAAGAGTTAATCGTGAGTTGTGGAACTGGGCCTTAATCATAATTATTTTATCATGCGATTATAGTTACGAGTACCAAAAATTTTTTTCTCCAAATAATAATAAAGAAACTAAGATAAAAATTAATTGTTAATAATTAATTTGTTAATGAGGATTGAGGAAGTTATAATAATAACTGGCATAATCAATCTACAGCTTTGTGGGGTACTTTTATTAACCGAAAACCTAGGCTATAATAAAAAGAATGCTATGTGTATACATATCCTCTATCTATATACAATAAACCGATTTTTTCACGATATTCGATACACAATTAACATTTGGCAACTTGGAATCAATTATTTCTTCTTTTCTTTTTTTTTGGCAGGAATCACACATAGTCTTTCATAATTCAAGAGTTCGAATGTGTTTGTTCGAATGTCACGAGAGGTGTGTGTCTGCCTCGTAACGTGATATTATCAAAATCGAAGAGGCTAGATCACGATTGTTTGTAAAATCTTTCCTATCGTGATGTTTCAAAGACGATGATGCCGATGTCTTTCATCGAGAATCGCGTTTCTTCTTAATTACGTTAGTGCTGATCATTAGAAACTATCAATACGAATAAGTGTAATATTGCTTGCGCAGCACTATAAAGATGAATTTCACGGATATACATCTGCATGGACATCGTTATGCCGCGAGATGTTTCATGTTACATATTTACAAAAAAGTGTCGCGCCAAGTGTACGATACGCAGAAGGGTCTCGGAATTATGAAGGAAACTTTAAACGGCGTAAAAAATCAGTCTTCGTATGAGAGATTCGAAGTTTCGTGAGTGAGAGAGGATCGATACGTCGTTGCTCGGTTGCTCGTTTCGTAAAGCAGTGGAAATATAGCGCCGATAACAGTCGGCGGTTTTTCCTTATGGTGTATATCGTAAAAAAGAAGAGAAATCGTAAAGAGTAATTCGCTTCGATAAAATCTCCTGTCAAAATGCTAATTTTATCGCATACATTTGATTTTCTCGCAGGCAGTCCTTAAATTTCAGGCGAGAATATTTCTCAGTCTTTTGGCACGGATTTCGAATGCCATGACGTGTTGAAGTTGTGCATATACTGACGTTTACCGATGCTTTCTTGCTGATGGCGTGATGAGATTAAGTCACTTGAGGACATTCTTCTCTTCTCATAGCAGAAGTTGTTTATAACAATCGCGAGTGAGAGATTTGTACGTAGAAACACATATTTTTGGCACTTTGCTATTCTTTCTTTCGTACGCAATGTGAATTTAATCGTGAAAGCATTGACGTTGCGGTCACGTTCGACGATATACGATATAAACATTCTTTTGCGTCGAAATGCTGTCGATTGAATAAGTTTACCGATTGCCGTATTGTTTTGATTATTTTGCTATGTTAGTCGAATAGCATTTGTCTCGCGGGTTACGCAAAGTAAATGAAACTATGTCTCGTGACGGCCGGAATATAACCACAATCGTCATAAATGACCGTTCTACGATGTGATCGACATAATAGACACGGTTTCTTATATTCGATTATTTGAAACGCGCGTTAAAAGTTCGAAGACTCGATACCACATCCAGTCGGCCTGCTCTTCATCACTTTTTCCGACGACACCGGAAGTGTCGTTAACGCGACGCGCCGTCGTCTTCTTGTGCAGCGCGATTATTAGCTGTAGATACTGGTGCAAGTCGACACGGTTTTCATCTCGATGTCAACGGTCTCTTTACGAGACTCCTTCACCTTTTGCTACGAGCTGAGGGGCGGGGGCCCGATATTACTGATGAAACTCGGACAGGTATTCTCTGCTCTATCGCCGCTCTGTAACGAGAAATGTCTGTAGGACATGTATTCCGGTGGATTCGAAGACATGGGCTGATCTCGTTTGATCGTCGCTCTCTGCTTCTTCATTTTCATGTAACCTAGAACGGAGATCAGCACCACGAAGACCACGAAACCCATGCAGCTGCCCACGATCAGACCTAGCCGTCTCGTGAGGATATTCGCCAAACTGCCCCTGTCGCTCACTGTACCGTCGCCCACTATCGAATCGGGCGCATCCAAAGTTCTGACTTCGGTACACCGGCTCGTAAGCGAGTTCACCATCACGGGCAACGAGGATCCCTCGATCACGTCATCGTGCGAGGCGTTCCACTGCCAAGAGCCGATATCCTCCGGGATCGGCGTGCCCCAGCTGCCCAAACCAAGTACGCAGATCAGGTAGCGCGTGTCAGACGCCAACTTCGTCAATCTCACCGAACGTGCTTTTGGATCGAGCAGCTTACCTCGAACCTGAAACCCCGGCGGAAACATTTCGCAATCAACATGCGCGGACTTCTTACCTTTGCGTCGAGTAAATAAGAAATAACGTTCGAACAAATAATGCAGTATATTTTTAGTCTGTGTATAATCAATTATATATGCATAAACTTTTAATAGAAATTTTCAACATATATATTTTCTTACAACGTGCCACATTGTGTAAGGAAATTTAAAATATAAATCTAATAATGTAATATAATATAATAACGGAACATTATGAATAACTAAATAAACATTAGGAATTTTGAGAAGAGCTACAAGAATGAATAATTTTACATTAAATTATATATGTAATTTGAAATATAATTTAAAGTTATATTATTACAACAATTTTAAAGTTTTTATACCAATATTTGAAATAATAATATAATTTGATATGATAATAAAAACACAAAATTTCACTTGATAATATATAATTTAATGGAGAGACATATTCTACTTATAAAATGATAACGTATAGTTATTTTTTTAATTTAATGTTTCCTTTCTGTTTACTTTATTCAACGTAGCGTAAGGTTACGATTTTCCTCGCATAACAATAAAAAAAACTCTTACCTCGTCGACGTTGTCCAAGGCGTGGTATGCCACTTGGTATCCATGAAGGCCGGAATGATTCCTGCTCTGCCACGATACTAGAACGGAGAAGGGCTGAATGTCTTGAATTGCGAGTTTCAGGACCAGCGGAGCGGAACAGAAAGCGTGGGGGTCAAGATCGAGGAAGACGAGACCCCGGAGCTCGGGTGGTTGCTCGCATCTTAACAAACCGCCCTCGACGTCACCGACTCCGACACCATTTCTTCCGCGGCTGCGACCACCACCGACCCCACTCACCAATTTCTGATGGTCTCTCAACCATTCCCACAATTCTTGCGACTCGCAACCGCAGTGTAATGGGTTCTCTGCCAATGAGATAAAATTGGCTATTGTTCGCGACATTCTATTCATCAAGATTGATTTAAAAACTAAATTCGAATTTCGGACAATAGCGAATCAATATTGAAATATCCTCTCTAATATGCAAATTGTAGAAAATTGTACAATAATGGCATCATGAATTGACGAACATTTCGTAATATTGTACCAAGATTCGCCATAATTACACAGCGGTTTCGTCAGAATAAAATTGTTAAAGATTAGACAAATCTAATTTGAAATGTAAATATATTTTATAATTTACTTTCTTTCAAGAACATAATAAACGAGACTATTACTTCAATGTAAAATAAACATACAACCGATATGTTATTATTTCTGTAACATTTTGATGTGTTAGATTCATGTCACCTTTCTAACTGAACAATTGCGTATGTCAATTAAAAATGGAATATTATTTTGAGTGTTTTTAATACAATTGTTAATCTATATATCTCAAAGTCAATTTAATATCTAAGAATTTTTTCATTCACATTATACGAACAAAAATGTTTTATTAACATTTTCTTACGAGTTACTGCAACTACTCTTCTATGTACTCTACTTATTTTATATGTTGGTTTTAAATCACCCTTAAAGTCAAAATAACAAATATAAATGTAAAGTATTGTGTCAATTATTTAACATTACTGGTTCGTTAATAAAGAACACAAGACGAATGAGTTACTTTAACTTAAAATTTAGAGTGGATCTCCTGGGACATGTACAAAATGTTAAAATTAACATTTTCTTTTTTACTGTGCAGCAGTGTATTGAAGAAAGTCAGCATTCACGTTATTCGACTATTTTGAAATGCTCAACGAACACTTCTGAAAGATTAATTAATACGCATTCCAAAACTTATTTTTGACTCTTTATCTATATAGGATAGGTAAAATTTATTTATCTCTCAAATGTATAATATTTCATTACAATATTTCTATATTGTAATTTAAGAATTTAAGAATAATTGTGCTTTTTTATGAATATATATATTTATATATTGTATGTGGATTCCTTCGTGCACAATTATATTTCTAAATATTTTATAAATACGATATACCTGAAATATTTTTCTTAATTATTATATAATTATATATAATTTATTATCATATACTTTTTTTCCAAATTTAACCCTTGATTATAAATTATACTACATTTTATTATTTTCCAAAATAAAGAGTCAATATTTAATCTGGAAAGTTGAAAGTATGTTGGTGAATTTTTAGAGATTTTTTGAATTATTTTGAAGAGGTGAGAGAGAAAAAACGAAGAGATTCTAGTGACCCTCGATAGTATGGATGAGACACCAAATTGTACATAGTATGGTAAGAGTTAAGTTTGCACATCGTTTTATCGAAATATTATTTAAATAATTATTGCGCATAAACGATTATCAGTATCATTTTATAAAGAGTCAATATTGCAGATCAAAAATTTTATGCAAAATTTCATCATATACTTTTATAAATGTTTTTATATGAAGATTGTTAATTAACATGTTATTGACCAAGCGTTTTATGCAAAAACTGATGTTCGTGGCTAGCAGCCACTTTACACATAAACTAATTCAACTAAATGAAAATTATAATATATTTATAATATAGGTACGAAAAATCAGAAAAAATTAAATTGCAGCAAAAAGTAAAAAATAAACAAATCACTAATTCTACAATAAAAATAATTCTACAATGAAATTAATTTTAAGAGCTTTAACAACTTTGCACGATATATGATTTATATTCATGCTTTCCAAGCTGATATGTCTTTTGTTCGCTCGAACATTATTATCGGGTAACGAGTTCACTTGTGTTTAGGAAAGCATAAATATAAATCATCGTGGGAAGTTATTAGAGATTTCAAAATTAATAAAGTTTTCATTATAGAGCGTTTGTGTATTTATTTTTCACCTTTGTTTTTTTTCTAATTTTTTTGTGTCTCGATCAATATGTTAATAAAGAATATAATAATTGATATTACAAAAATATGATAATTTTCCAATATTAAGTATATGTATTTGAATATTAAATTAAATAATGTAAATTTTAATTATAATTAAAATTAATTTATTCGGTTAGTGCAAAAATACATATTTATAAATTATAAAAGTTCTATACGAAAAGAAGTTTTTGAATAATTTGTATTTTGGTTGCTTTTAACTACAATGAGACTTTATTCATTCTCTCTCCAGATATTCATTGGAAATTTAATTCAAATACATAATTAAAAAATCACGTATAATAAATGTAAGTATTATAATAAATATAAATCTCATTTATTCTCTCGCGCATTGAAATTGACTAAAATTAATTACAGACCTCATACATTAATAATAATTAAATTTTATAATTCCGGTTCAATACTTTCCAATTAGCATAAAACATATCTACGTGATTCACGAATAAACGGATTAACGGGATGGTATTTTACTGCCGTATTGGGGTTAATATATGCTATCTCGGATCTTTTTATACATTTTGTAATAAAAGGAATATATAGCCCGTAATACATTTTAAATAAGCTCTCAAGATATATTAAGACGTTGTGAGAAACTCAAATTCATGGATTTCGCTGAAGGAAACGAGTTACGAGACTTGTTTGATTGTTCCAATGTTGAATATTGATTCGAGATATGGCGATACGTGACCGGCGATACGATTGATTTTCAAGTAGTAGTAACTTTGTTCGGATCGATAGCCCTTCGTGGGCTATAGACGAAATAAAACGTAACTGGTATATCGTTTTCTTTCACGTGCAGTCGTGTCGTTACTCTCGAGAAAGAGTAAGTGAGCGCGTGCGAACGCGAAATTAATTACAAATACTAGGCGTGTTTAAGTAGCTCACCTTCAGCCCGCAAGCTCCTTATTTGCGTCTCGAGTGGTCGGAAAGCGTTCAGCGGCAAGTTCTCCAAGTAATTCCTACTCAAGTCAAGTAGACGTAACTTCTTCAAGGGTCTAAATGCCTCGCTGGAGATGGCGTTTATCCAGTTACCATAAAGATGCAGCTCCACTAGGCTAATTAAATTCTTGAACGTCACTTTGCCGACGATGCCGATCTGATTGTAAGACAGGTCCAGTATTTGAAGAGACTTGAGATCTTCCGGGAATTCTTCCAGCTCTTTTAGACGGTTATGCGTTAAATTGAGTATCCGTAAATGCTCCATGCCCTGGAGCCGTTCTTTCGGTAAGATTTCCAAGCTATTCATGCCGAGATGAAGAGTGAGCAAATTCGGGAGGCTGCGAAATGCACCTGGTGATACTCGCAAGATGCAATTCTGACTCAGATAAAGATGTAGCAACGCGGGAAAAGCCTCGAAATCTTGCGAAGTCACTATGCTCAGATTGGTGCCGGATATATGTACTTCCTGGAGAATAGGATACATCGCTTCCGATGGCAGATCATGGATTCTGTTTAGAGGGTTTCGCGTAAGATTTAACCAAGTCAGACCGGGAAGATTCTGACCCGAGAGAGCCACCGCGGGTATCTGCCGGAATTTATTTTCCGACAAGTCCACTCTGCGCAACAAGGACGAATGCGCGAAGAAGTTCGCCGGTAGAGCGTTCAAATTGTTGTGGCTGAGATCTACGGATATCAAGCGCGATAGGTTAGCCATTGCGAAACCAGACATCGTTTCAATCTTATTGTGGCTCAGATCCAACTCTCTCAGATGCTTCAAGCTGGCGAAACTGGCCACGTCAACATTGAGAATTTCGTTGGTTGATAATGTGAGGATCTCGAGATTGAGGGCGCTCGCGAGCGCCGAGTATGGAATATCCTGAAATCGATTATGATTCAGATGTATCTCCCGCAGTGATAGTAACCTGTCGAAAATACCTGGCGGCAGAGCACGCAGATGATTATGGTTCAGGTGTAAACGTGCCAGATTTCGATTCAGCACGAAGATTGTCTCCGGCAATTGACTTATTTGCGAGCTGTCCAGGAATAGCTCCTGCAGAGACGGCAATCCATTGAAACAGTGCTCCGTGATCTGACTGAAATTGTTACCGGACGCTGCGAGTGTTCGAAGACCGGGGACGTGCAGACGCAGCAGTGCCGTCGCTGTGAGGAGATTGTCGTCTAAATTAAGATCGAATAAATTGTTGAGGCCACGAAAAGCACCGTTTTCTATCGTGGTTATCGAGCAGTTTTTTAGATTCAACGTTTTAATTGGCAAATCTTCCTGAAAAATCCCATCTTGTAAAACGGTGAGATAATTATTCGCCAGGTCCAACACTCTCAGCTTTTTAAGGGCCGTTAATGCGTAAGGATCGAGTCTTCTCAAGCCGTTGTCCTGTAAATACAGTTCCTCGAGTTCGTGCAGCTCCGAAAATGTCCTTGCCGTTACATGACTCAGCTTATTCATGCTGAGCTCGAGAAATTTTAAAGCTTGCATCGGCTGAAAAGCCCCGTCTTCGATCCTGGATATGGAATTGTTCGTCAGATAAAGACGTTCCACCAAAAGGAGATCCCTGAAGAGAGGAGCTTGCAGGTGTGTCAGTTTGTTGTGACCTAGCCACATGATTCTGACGGACGCTTGGCCGCGCAGAGAGTCATTGTGTAAAACGGCCAAGCCGTTGCTATCCAGTTGAATAGACACCAAAGAGCTTCCGCCGGAAGACGATTCCAAGGCGGACAGCTGAAAGACATCGCCGAGCATGGTCAACTGATTGCCCTGCAGATTAACGTGCTGGAGGCTATTCAGCGTCCTCAGCGCGCCCGTCTCCATCGAGGTAATGGCGTTGTTTTGCAAATGCAACTCGAGGAGCGCCGGAAGTGGCGTGAAAACACCCCGTTTTACTTCCGTTATGTGATTATCCTGCAGCCGCAGCTCGCGCAATTGATGCAGCTTAAGAAATGTACCCGGCTGTAACTCGCGGATCTTGTTACCATCCAGGGAGAGCGACGAGAGGTTTTCGCAATGCTCCAGGAATTCCCGCGGCACTTTCTCGATGTAGTTGTTACTCAGATGCAATTGCGCCAGCTGCGTGAGACTCGTGAGACCCTTGGCGTCTATTCTACGGATGGCGTTCTGCTGGAGATACACCACTGCGAGGCTGACGCTGCCGGCGAACGCATCTCCCGGGATCTCTAGGATATTGTTTTCCGCCAGATAAAGTTCCCTCAATTCGGGTAGTCGCGCGAACACACCGCCGATATAGTGAATGTGGTTATGACTGAGTTCGATCGTGCGCAGACGTTCGTTCCCCTTGAATGTCGCCACGTCGAGGAAGACTATTTTGTTGTGGCTCAAATCGATCGACTCTAGATCCTTCAGCGATGCGAATGCGTCCTTGTGTATGCTCTCAATGGAGTTGTAGTAGAGGGATAGGGTGTGAAGGATGGGACAGGGTCTGAAGCAGTCCTCGGCCAGTTTCTCGAAATTGTTGCTGCTCAAATCGAGAATCAGCAGAGAGCTGAGGAGACTGTAACCGTCGTCGGGCAGCTCCGATATCTCGTTCCACGCCAGCCTGAGTGAAGCTAAGCTCTCGAGTCTCCTCAAGGGAGCCATGGGAAACAGTTTCAACTTGTTTTCAGCTAAATCCAGATCACTAAGACTGTCCTCGAGGCCCGCGAATGCGTATTCAGAAATTTTCGATATTTGATTTCCTTTCAGAGTCAGCTTCATTAGCTTCAAGCCATAAAAACAGTAGGACGAGAGATCTTGTATCAAATTCGTCTCGAGATCCAAGGCAGCTAACTTCCGTAGATCAGCCAATGATTTTTGAGGCACGTGGGGCAAACGACCGGAAACCAGTGCCAAGGATTCCAGGCTATCTTTCAAATTCGTGAAAGCGCCCTCGCTTACTTCCCGCAAAGATGAATGTGATATTTGAAGATGTCTGATTTGTGAGCCGGGCGGGAAGGCACCCTCTTTTAGTTCTTCGATACTTTTGTCGAGCTCGTAAACACTCAACGACTGTACCATCGTGCCTGCGCCTGGAAACGATCGTAAAAGGCATGGCTATTAATTTCATTGAATCGCGATAGTGTATAAATTTCGAATTTGACAGCATTGGCTGATTGCACGTTTCATTATCAGTTTTATGGAACGCATTACAGAAAATGGTTTTCTTCCACCGCGTCAATTTTACATAGAAATATAAGAAGGTATACATGTACTGGTATAGTTCAGCATTAAATGAGGTGTGACGGTGCTTTTGTCATTAAATATTATTTGATCGCGTTTAAACATTCTAAAGAAAAATGATCACTACAATTATTATAACCACAGTAACATTAATACACATGTAAAATTCAAAAAATTTTAAATGTTATAATCTATAAATTTTTTCACTAGAAATACTTATTCCGGAATTTGAATTATTATATATATATATATATATACAATGATTTCTGACATTCACATTTCTAACAATGTGTTTCTTTACAAAATTATGAAAATATTTTATATATATATATATGCAGTAAAGTCACATTTCATTTCATTATATCGTTAAAAAGTCTTGTTTTTGTTCTCTTAAACGTTTAACTTACCGCTGGTACTCAGTACGCCTTGCAGCGTAGTTCTTAGAGTCTCTTCCGTAGCGCCAGCGCATTCCAGAAAGAGACCGTCTTCAAAGTTATAGCAGGGACAGCCCGTTATTATTTCCGGCGGCGGACATTCGGCTATCTGAGCGACAACTTTAAATGTAATAAAATTCTGAATTAACAGAATCTGAAGGACCATCCTCGGTATCCGCCGCCGATCTACAGCATACGGGTAATTTACCCGTCGTTGCGGATCTCGCGTCATCGTATCGTCACATCCGTAATCCCGTTTTTCGCCCGACAGACCGCAAGAAGCTTTCTGGAACACAAAAATCACGAAAAAGAAACTAAAATTAAATCTGCAGAATTACATCAAATGATGAAGTAATATGCAATTAGAATTCGCAGTGTGATAAAATACAGCAATATGTCAACTTTTTTTCAATTATTTTAGATGCTAAACTAATTCTCTTTGAACTAATCAAAGTTATATTTTTTAACAAACTGCAATTTTTTCATTTCTATATGTTGTTCGTACAAAATAATGATTTAAAATTTTATTATCTTTGTAAAAATTTTTTTTTAATATTTACAACTGCTTTTGCCATGAAAGATTTTTGTTTGAATAAATCTACGGATATAGTTGAACTTTGCCTGGCAGACCCTATGCAACGCGTGTTGTAGCATGTTTACGAAAAAGTATGGCCAAGCTCTCAGAATTGTGCGAATAGCTTCCTTGAATAACAAAGAGTGCACGTCTTTGCTAAGACGGAGGTGAATACGAATACACAAGGATATAAAAATTATTTGATTCGTATGAGAAAAAATTGTGTTACCTTAGTTTCTTGAGACAGTTGTTGTTTTCAATAGTAAAGGAAAATATCTTTGTTTGTGACACAGTTTTTTAAATAATATATATTTATAAAAATATATATCAAATATTCTCATATTATAAATGATTTAGATTTAGAAGCTAATTAAGATATTATTCTTTATTAAAATATTGATCTCTTTGGCGATATTTCATCATGACAATTTAAAAACAAATAAAATTTAAAAACTGAATTTTTAGTGATTTTTTTAAGAGTATTTATGATAACGAATGTGTTGTCGAATGTGACAGTTTTTGTAACAAGTTTCGGCAATTGAAATAAATGCTGTCATACTAGTATAATATACTTAGTGAACTTTTATGCTCAGTTTTGATTATTTTTCTAAATAAAAGAGAGAAAAATATAAATAAATAATGTAGAATAAATTTATTTACAAAAGACAAGTTTTTATTTTTTTTAAACATATATTTTCTATTCTGCATCAGTATTATTAGTAACCATAAGATATTTTTTCTCTCTCTTTTTTACAACAACTCTCTTTCTACAACAAAAATTATTTTTTGCATAAAAGGCAATTATACTAGAGCCACAAAGGATTTCTTTATCGTTTCGTTATTCCATCAAAAAATTTCATCTCTAACAATTTTCTGTTATTTATTTTTATATCATAGTATAGGGGAGAGTGGTGTCGGTTGAAACAGAGGGTCAATTGTAACATTGACCGCAATAGCTGTATCTATTGACGAAAGGCTGAACTGCATGCACGGTTGCATACCGTTAACAGACATAAGTCATTGACGAAAAATTGAGTGGCCATTCGCAAGTGCAAACGTAGCAGCATCTATTTTTGTTAAATCAAGGTTAGATTGTAAACTTTGTTACCCGCCATTATTTTAGTGCAACTCGTCAATTTATTGTTTACATGTAAGTTTAATGGGTATATAAAATCGAAACAAGCGGCGG
>NW_017296613.1:325907-337397 GCF_001594075.2 Trachymyrmex cornetzi | reverse complement strand
GGGGTGATACAATTGACACCACCGCGGTGTCAATTGTAACAAGTTGCGGCGATGCCATTAATGATAAATATCATTTATAATTTGTTACTTTTTTAAATATCTATTAAGTTGAAATTAATGCCAAAGGATATATTTGTTTTCATAAAAAATTTCAATTTTTTCTTATTTATAATAAATTGGTTAGCTGCAAAAAAATATTTTTTTTGTTACAACCGACACCACTCTCCCTACTAATGGCATCCGTTACAGATGATTAAATTGGGAACCAAAACTGGAGTCTTTCCATTGTCAGATTATTTTTACTATTAAGTTATTCAGATCTCATAACACGCTTGTATTTTCACTTACATGTATGATTCATACAATTTTTGAAAGAGATCGTCTTTCTTACAGCTGAGACTGTAGGAAAGAAATAGAAGTAATCAGTACTCGTAATAATATATTTTACATTTTGTATAACGTTACTCTTTTTATAGGTGTAATAATGCGTTTACAATATGCACATAGAATTTCTTAAAAATAAAACCATATATCTATAATGTATGCATTTCTTTTTATATAAATTGACTTCTTTTATTATTTTGTATATAAAAGTATTGAGATAAGCTCATTGGAAAATCAATAATTTATGAGATATTTCATATTTTATTTAGACTTTACTTCGCGTAAAAACTATTGTAGACAACATTAGCAACTTCTTCGACTATATCTAAAGTTTTACGATAGTAGAAAAAGTTTCGTACACAGAACTGCTGTTACTGAATATAACATGACACGAAGTTGCACACACAAAGACAATGTTCTTAATTTGATAGTATCTGTCAAGGGAATACTATTCAAATAGACTGGCGACGTCGACGGTTGTTGACTATGCTAATGAGTTTCTGTTTAAATGACATTTGGTTTGAGTATATAGAAAATACACGATGGAAACTATTCGAAAATATGTCATTTATAAGGTTGCACGCTTCCCATGTAATATTTAATAGAAAATCATGTTACATGAGATTTTCTAAATATGATATTGATAAATGCATCTGTAAGAGATCATGTCGTGGCCTTTCTTACATTTCGTAATTGGAAATATAATATATCGAAACTACACTGTTACATTGATCGTAAAAGTATTATAATAAATAAGCTTTCCTTCTAATATAGCGAACTTCAAAGCTGATACGTTATGCAGAAAGGACGAACAGTCATAAAGCTTTTTACGCGTAATCGAGCGGCGGCAATAGCCGATTTAGAAATCTGTATCACAAAGACGGCGTCTAGACCAAATCGATTTTTCGTGAGCGCCAAGCCGCGATATCGCGCCATTCACGCCCAACTAAATCCACGAATGCCTCTTCCTTCTGACCCGACTGGAGGATCGTGGTGCGAAAAGCCTCAATAGGGGCACACCATTCTCATCTACATTCACATCTGTGCGCTTCCGCGGAACGTCAATGAACATCACCTTTACGATCAGCCGTTGTATGAAACATACAACGAGAGACATTCCATCGGTCGTACGTGCTAAAGGCTTTAAAACTCGAATCCCCTCAGCAAGACGCGCCGGAAAGCACTCGAAAGAGATCACTAAAGAGGTTTCTCGTAAAATATGATTAACTAAGTCTTAAAAGAGTTGGACGTGCGCGTGCTACATGCAGTAGATCCGGATCTACTGGGAAATATTTTAGGAAGTTCTTTTACGAGTTTTGAAAGACATTTATACTCGTCTCAATAATATTTTCAGTTTCAAACATAGAATTCCTTGGCAAATAAAATATCTGTCAAAATGACAGAAGCAAACAAATAGCATTTCCACTAATATACACACACATAATAAGTACATAATACGTTATACGAGACACCTATGCGCGAAGAGAGAAGGTGAATGAGTCTGCAACTTGAAAGGTAATAGTATCGGGTCTTCTCTCACTCTGTTTACCAGCGAGCGAGTCAACGTACTCCGATTATTTCGCAGCGAGCGATTAAGGGCGGATTCACTTGGAATTCAAGAAACGTTTTCAATTTGAACATTAATCTTCGTACAGAAACGTCGGTTCAGCGTTATATCGGAATCCCAGCTGCAGCTATCCTTCCTTAAGTATTTCGATCGAGTGGCTGGGCAAACTCGATGGCCCAGGTATACCTTTCCGGTTTCTATTCGCCCTACTGATCCCGGGGAATATGTTGTTCACAGGGCGTATGTTGCATTCCTGGCACGATCGCCATAAACGTTCCGTGCTCCAGGAATCTGGTGTACGACGCGCCATTAGTAAACTAAGATATCGCGGTCGTGAAGCTTCTCGATTTGAATTATTGCCTATTGGCATGTAATATTGATAAAATTAAATCGTACGGTGGCAAATGAATTAGCGAATGTGTGATCAATAACGTGGTGGCAAATTGCCCCTTTGAGCATTTATATAAACGAATGCATTTCCTTTATGACTGCTTTTAACCTTCCGAAGCTGACGGTGAATCTATTGGACCACTCAATTAGATTTTTTATGTTGTATTTGCAAAATTATTGTTATTAACATGAACTTAGTATTTATGCCTTTTTACGCGAGTTGTCATTTTGATTCTTTGAAATTAATGAATACCTTTTAGTCAACATAAATTAAATGGATCTCACAGACCCAGCGTTAATAAATTGTATTACAGATTTTGCGTCAGCTATGGAGAATTAATGACGTTAAATATACCTATTTGAGATAAAATAATTATTTTCCGATATTTGTCTCCATTTCGTAATTATCTTTATTACGTACATTTTCCGATATTTGTCTCTATATTTGTAGTTGTTTCTATTACGTAGATTTTTATCCCTATTTAAAACTGTATTTTATATATATTTTTTATTTTGTTCAAATAAATGCAAGAGAAGAAGATGGAGAGAATTCAAGCCGTACATTCGATATCCATTTATCGATGAGCAAATTTGAGGATACTAAAGAATCTCAGTGTGTGCGTGAAGGAGGAATTGGCCTACTCGCACGAGTGGCTCAAAGCACGCTCTTTTCAAGCCGACGCGACAGAGGATTATAACTCGCGAAGAGAAGAAGGTAGTTGAGAATTCAGTGGAAAATGCGCTTTATGAGACATACATCGTTTCGATCCAAGTGTACGGTTATATGTGTACGTATTCCTTGAGAGCGTACTCAGCGCTTCATACAACACCGGTGGTAATAAAGCGCGAAAACGTTTCTCCGTTGCTTCGTGGCGCTGTTTTAACGCGATGAAAACAGTCAGCGTACTTCGGCACGAGGAAAAACGAACGTGTCTCTTTCAGCACGTCCATTTCCTCGTCAGAACCTCTCGCCCTGCCCCAAAGAAGTTTCACCAATGGAATTAAAAGGTTTACGTGAAACTAAAAACATTCTTCTTGTTTTCTCGATTCTTTGTCGAATTATTTGCTACTCTACTCTGTTATGTTTTTGCATCAATGTACAGATATCACTCTGTTGATAGAAGAATGAGACAAGTAAAAAAAGTTAGCATTTTTGAGATAATAAAAGGCGAAATCGACCTTAAGGATTAATATACTTTTATGGAAAAACAATACATTTATGTAGCTTTTCAAGTATTTGCTTAATAATTCAATAAAGTATCAGGTCAATTAACGAGGAAGATGGGTATTAGTTTCTTTAAACAATTCTAAATATATATATATTTAGAATTAATACAGATACATATAATCGTAAAACTTTATATTTTTATAAAAAAAAGTTATGTCTACAGCACGGAGTTTAAATTTTTATTGTAAAAGCATATCTCGAAATGTTATCTAGAACATCGACAAAATGTAATTTTATAAGTTTCAGTTCGTCAGAGATTGTTATTAATAAATGTACGTATTGTAAATATCTTGATTAAATTCTGATAAAAATTTTCTTTGTTAATTCACAATGTTTCGATAATTCATCTCATATTACGAAGCCACTGTTTGTCATGAAAACTCGACTGTTATGATCAAATTTCGTGATTTACATTACGTCGGTTTTCGAAATATAATACATCATAATTTTGAAACTATGCTTCGACAACATGATGTTTTGCTTTCGCATTATCTAGATATTTATACGACACAACTTGTAAACTTCATAGTTCAATTAGCAATTGCTCTTTTCGACACGTTGTTATATCAACAACATGTATATGTGCATGCATATTAATTACTTGATGAAGAGCTTCGGTATCTAGTAGCTACTGCGATTGGTTACTCAGGCTTTCTCAATAATCTATTTATATAATGCAGTTGTAAGTAAATATTACAAGAAAAATACTGCATTGATTAAATCATTATTCCAAATAATTCTTATTGTAATAAATTAAATGTTTAACAAGCGACGCAGTAAAGTAGCTGCTTCGTAAAATTAATCCGGGAAGTCACCTGTGATGTTATTATACACCAGAGATAAAAAATGTAAATTGTTGTAAAATGTTGTTTTGTATGAATATTGTTCAACATATTTTCTTTCTTTTTCAATAAATTTACTAAAAACTCATATATCAAAAACTTCCAAAAAATGGGATGTCCTAAAGACGTTCAAGAGATGGATAAAGTATAATATATGAGAAAGCGTTATATTAATAAAAATCGTTACTTTTTTAAAAATGTTGTCATAATAAACTATTTAATGTGCTTATTCTAATATGTACCTTTTTTTTTAAATTCTCAAATATTAATAAATTGGAAAATAATAATTAATTAATGTACAACATGTTGCTAATAATAGTGATTTTAATTGTAAAAACATCCCAAGTGAGAGAGAGAGAGAGAGAGAGAGAGAGAGAGAGAGAGAGAGAGAGAGAGAAATCAGATGACAATTCCCGAATGAACTCAAACATTTACTATTTATCCCTCAGTCTTGACATTATTTAAGACTGGGAAAATAATTAATTCTCTGCGCATCGTGGCAATGTCAGTCGAAACTGTACTCAGCACTGTTTTTACGTCAGCTATTGTATATCGCGCTTTTCGTTGCAAACTGCGCGTAATTTTAAGAATATGCCACTATGGTTGCCATATAAAACCACGGCACGGCACGATATGTTGAGATAGGCGGCGTCATAAAACCTGATGCCAGTACCCGCGATGTTTCTTCACATGTACGTTTCTTCCCTCACGAGTCTCGACCGCGCCTTGAAAGATTACCTCTTTTCCAGCGGAAGTGCAGCTTTCCCATATGTGCGGGCATGACTTGCGCTACACACACGGTGTGTTTCGTGCATTCGCAAAACTTGTTTGCCGCACATTACATTTGGCGGTTAAATGTACCGTGAATCCAGTTCGTTTATCGGAGCGTTCAAGCGATTTGATTGCAAATCATGCGCAGAACTTTGGAGCGACTCTTTCATCATGCAGATATCCGTGCATATGTACATGCTTTATATTATATCTCCTTGATATCGGAACATGAATTGGAGATTAAACATAACGCGTTGAATGAACAGTATAACGCGCAAAAATACACGCGCGGGAGTGAGAAATGGCAGAATTAATGAGCGACATATCGGAAATAAATTATCTAACGCAGTGATGCGCAACCTGTGGCTCATCTATGAATTTTTTTGTGGCTTACCAACTCATAGTCGAAAATATAATATATTTTCTATTTTACGCAAACGAAATAAATATTATACAGTCCAAGAGATTTTATCCATTTAAAAAAATGATCTTTTGAAACTGACCCTTAAAAAAGGTTGCGCAGCACTGATCTAACGGATAAATTCATCAGAAAGTATTGACCGTGTACAGACGACAACTAGCTATCCGATCGTAATTGATAGAAATCTGTGTAATAGTGTGTGAGCTGTCGTAGGCACGAATAGCGCTTTGCACGGGGTATTAAGGTCAGGCAGGCACATTTGCTGGGACGACGCGATAACAGCTCTCGTTAAGTTTGATTGGCACTAGCACAATCATTTTGCCAGTTAGATTTACTATGAATATATAATTGTCATTAAATCGCACTTAATTGCAAATATGTTGTCATTGTAGTGCAATTATGATTAATTTTCTGCGATATAAGCTTTTAACATCATTTTATTAAATTAATTCCCATTCTGGTAAATTGCGCTGTGTTTATTATAATATTACATTTATCTATAATTGTTTTTGAGTAAGGTTTGACATGCAATTTAATTTTCAAATTAACAAGAAAAGATACGGTACTTGTAACAGAAACAAAAATTAAGTTAAACATTTCTCGTAATAAATTCTTTACGATGTTTTAAGATGCTCATTAGCATCAATATTATTAAATTGCTTGTGTCAATTTAATTTATAATATTACCATCCGAGTTTCAATTTAGGATTGCGTTTCAAGACGAAAATTAAATCGGCGCGTAGTTTATAGAACTGGATGTTTATATAAATTCAAACTGAAATATTATTAAGCATTAAGATTTAGCTTAGACTGAATAAGACATTTTCCTACTTAGTTATGTTATTTAAATATAAACATGTGTTTTAATTTAATAAAACCTTAGTAAAAGTAAAATTATTAAAAGAAACGATCAATAAAAACGAACAAAATAAGATATTAGATTAACAATAAATTAATATATATATTTGAGATTCAGCATCAATAAAATTGCATACAAACAATATTAAAATATAAAACATTTCAACTCACAGTCTTCTTCACAAACACATTACAAATTAATAAGAAATTATCCTAACATTCTAATCGTAAATATAAAAGTCGATGGAAATTACTTAATGTCGTAATCGTACCGCAACACACCAAAGTATTGGTACACCATGTCTGTAAAAAGTACCGTCAAGATGTCAAAATTATGATTAAATCCTTTAAACGGAGAGAATCACGTTAAGTCCATCAAAGTAAAGTCAATGGTATAAAATAATCTAAATCGAAATATATTAACAATGTAAGTCGAGACGTGGTTAATATTAAAAACAATACAAAATCAAAGGCATTGAACCACTACGCCAGTTATCGTCAGCGAAAAAGATGTATTTTATAAAATTTATTACAATCTTACATCTGAAATGATATTTATTAAAAAACATAGTAACGTAATCAACAAACAGACTGATACAGATAAATTTCCTGAAATATATTTACCTATATTAAATTCTTCAACTAATGTATGATTTTAAAACTACTAGTAGCGCCACATAGATTGGTATAAATAGGTTGACTTATGTATAGAACCTCGCATTTCAATTACAAATCAGAAGGTCTTCATATCCAAAATTCCAAATCTTGTACGTACTGCGAAATATTGTCAACACAGGTAAATAATATTAAAATAATTATTACACCACAAAATTATATCGAATTGACGGTTTTTTTTATATACAAATAAATTTAATTAACTGACGATAGTTATTTTATTATATAACAGAATCGGGGAATCTAGTGTTCAATTTCGTACATCGCTGAAATTTTTCAAGTAATTGAATGGATTTTTCTGTAATCGAATACTTACTGACATACGAAAGAAAATTGTTATCGAAGAATAATTGTTAAACTAAGAAAGAACGAATCATTGTATTAACAAAACTTGTATAATTCTAATAACTACTTTGACTTGTAGAAAACTCTATCGTCATACCAATTTTTGTTTAATTCTACTTACTTTGTTTATTAATGTTAACTGAAGATGGTCTAATTTAGACCGAAACGTCTTGTAATAAATTTTATAAAATACATCTTTTTCGCTGACGATAACTGGCGTAGTGGTTCAATGCCTTTGATTTTGTATTGTTCGAAATATATTAAAAATTGTGTAAAAAAGTAAAATATCTATGTTTGAGTTTCTACGATTGATAAAGCACAAATTATACAAATATTCATGAGGCAATAAGATTTAATTCACAAACAATTGTGTACTTATCAAATGTACTTACCAAATAAAGTTAACTTTTAAGTAGATGTTTTGACTCTGGATTTTAGTTGTCTTTACTGCGATAATTGGTGAGGTCGAATACACAAACGTTTGTATTTGATCTCACCAATTATCGCAGTGAAGAGAACTCAAATTTAGAATTGAAACGTCTGTAGTTAATTTCATTTGGTACGTTACAGTTGTTTGTGTATATGAAATCTTATTGTTTTATGAATGTATAATTTACGCATTAATACATACATAATCACGGAAGCGCACATAAACATTTTATTTATTTGTATTGAATTTATATTCTTACAACTCGATCCACGAATAGTATAAAAATTTAATTTACTTTAATTTATTAAAACTTGATGATTAATTATTGTGGCTATAAATAACCAAGAAAAATGCACAGTCAGTCTACAAGTTGAAGAAGGAATAAATATCGTAACTAAAGCCAAGAACCCGAATAGAATCAAAATATACAGCGAACGCTAGTACAGTAAATGGGGCGCATCGACATGTGCAAATTCACTGTTAAACGGATAATCGATTTTCTTAGAGGAATTCTTAAAAGGATTATTTGTCTTGTTCGCATACTTGTGGTTTATGTCGATAATAGTGTACGAGAATAGTGTTCTCATTCGGTCATGTTTTCTTTGTACATATATAGTGAATGATAACGCGTTGCCTCAGGGATGTAACATGAAGTATCTTTTCAGTCGTTTTGTAGCGGAAAACTTGCTCGGATCTCAGTGCATATATGTATGTATATTCTACGTACTTCGTATATGCATTACGTACTTTATATATTATATATGCTTATCTTCACGAAATATTATCTCGAAGTAATTTTGTCTGCAAACAAAAGAGTATAAAATGATCAAATTATTCATATCTAACTTTTTATATCAATAAATATGTTCATTTATTTTAAAAGTTTATATATGTACACACGAAAAACATTTTATATTTATGTTTTAGAAAGAGTTCACTAAAGCCCTTATTAAAATTTTGTATTAAATTTTTAATATCCGTGTATTAATTTAACACAATGTGATTGCGCTATTTTAGTATTTTGTATTAAATATTAAATTGATTAAATTGTATTATTCAACAATTTTTAGTGTTAAAATAATACAACTTATGAGTAAACAAATAATGTAAAAATAACGTTTTCTAAAGCATAAATTCTGAGATGAATGAATGAAATATTAATGTAACGTATTATAAATGTTAATTTTAATGAAGAAATATGATTGCTTACAAATTGTGTCAGTGTTACGTTTTTCGTGTTAATTTTTTACATAATATTTATTATTTGCGTTACTTTCTAACATATTCATCTTATGCTAAATTTAAGACAAATTTTCCAACTTTATGTAACTCTGAAAGTTTATAGTATATGTAACATAAGCTATGGATGGTATTCATAGTTCGTTTATATTCAAGACCGTCTTAAGTAATATCTTAAGGTGTTAATATGTAATTGGTTTGTAATAATTGGTTAATATTTTAAGATTGTAATGTGATCTTAAATATAAGATCCGACTATGAATATCGGTATATACTCGTATATGCTAAATGTGCATTTAAAGACGCATTTATCGATAAAAATAAGTTATGAATACGGACCACCTGTGAACAGAGCCGGCTTAAGGTATTTGTGGCCCAAGGGCTGATGTTAAAACGGGGCCCCCTTCATTCATAAGAATTGTTTTATAATAGTATAGATAATAAATACCTATTTTTATTGATATATTTATTATAATAATAGAAATTATTTATTGAATAATAGATATTGAATAACAATAAATTAAATGCAAAATACATATATACTTTGCAATTTCTATTTAAGAAACGTGGTTGTTCGTATAATGACTTTTGTTTGTAGTTCCAGTCGTTTTAATTCTGCTTAAAAGATACAAATAAGTTCTGGATGTTGAAGAATAAACACATGAAGATAATTCACATTTTATTTAAAGTTGTAGCATTTACAAAATTTTTTTTCTCGATTTAGTGTGCGCAAATTCATTTATTAGATCACAAAAATCAATATTATTTAGCAGTTCGCTTTCTATGGATAATGCTAGTGACGATAATCTAGCATTGGCCATTGTGGATCGATATTTATTTTTTATTAATGTTAATTTAGAAAACGATCGCTCAGGCGAACAGGCTCTGCGAACAGGCCTTTTGACAATTTATCAATAAATACAATTTTAAGTTAAGGGGCCCCCTAAAAAGACGGGGCCCGGGGCTATAGCCCCCTTAGCCCCCTCCCCCCTTAACCCAGCCCTGCCTGTGAGATCGTTTTCTTTATCTACATTTATGAAATATATGATTTCTACCAGGGATTGGAAGTATAATAACCTTTAAAGAGTGTATTTGTAAGAATTATTCATGGAATAAATACAGTTTTAAATCGAAAACTATTTAGTTAAAGCACGCATCACGTTTATTTCGTTAAACGGACTTTCCTTAAAATAGTAGTCGATCTCCCTGCAGGATTTCTTTTGCTCAGAAAGATCCGACTGCTTGCGGATATTGCTTCTCTGTGCATCGCCTTTTAACCGGTTTACCTTGTTCCTTCGCGAAGGGAAAAGCAAAGCCGGGCTTGCTAGCATCGAAGAAGCTACCAATTTCCGCAGCGCCTATCCTCTTTCGAACGTTTTCACTTCGAAGATCTCCGCTAGAAGTGGCTTGCGAAGAATCTCTGAAACTGGTGGGTTAAGTGAATTCGGGGTGTCCTGGTTCGGATTACCACCTTCCAATTTTACCGTCTTCGGTGGCTAACGGCAGCGCGAATTCGTTTTAGATCTGGGTCCGCGATCGCCCTAAGATTTGCGTGATTCGAAAGGCAGAGTTTATCTAACTTTGCATTATCAGCCAGGCTTACGCGGTTTGATCTTGAAAAGATCGTACATTCGAAAGAGATTCCACTTTCTGCTTATATACTCGAGATCGCTTAGAATCGATAGCACTTATTCCCTCATGAATAATTGGTACCTTAAAGTAATGAAAACTTACAAAGTATCTTGCACATAAAATGTGCAATTCTATTTTTAATAGGATGTTGCTTTTTAATATCGCTTTGTAATTTATGTAGTAAAATTTATGATAAATATTTTATCACCATTCTCATTAGATCGTATCAGTACGCGAAGACTAATCAATTATTGTAACTCATTTAATTCATAACTTACAACGCAAATACAAATTGCGTTAAATAAATTTATGAAATAAATTATGATAAATTATTGGTCTTATATTAGGGATTAGTGTCATGTAATATAGCGGTAACAAACTTTAGACATAGCTTTCGAGCTAACGTGAACCCGTACGACGTCTTGCGTTACATATTCACATCGTAGTTTCGAACAAGTTCTGATCTGTTCGCTCTGAAATTATGCGAAAATGGGTTACATACTTGGTTCACAATTTCATATATCTACATATTATTTATATATGATATTGAACTGTGACGTTAATGACAATTTATCTTTTAAAACTAGATATTAACTATTTAGCTTTAAAAATAATAACCAATACTAAGATTTTATTCGGATCGACAAGAATTAAACGCTAAATATAAGCATATTTAGGCCTATGACGGTCAAAGCTAGATCTTTTTTG